>NC_051420.1:35165513-35191805 GCF_015228065.2 Penaeus monodon | reverse complement strand
GAATCCATTGCCTGTCAGAAAATTTCCCTCTGATAAAAGGTTCAAAAACTGTAATCCCAAACCCCCCATTCCTTCCACTTGTTGGCAAATTGTTGCATTTAGACTCCTCCAAAATTGCCGTCCAGCCAGATCATCTATGCTACTTGACAACTGCCTGTATAGTTCATCTGTATCACTTCCCTTCTCCCTGTATCCTTAAACTTCCCCTTTTGATACTTCCCCAACTTCTCTATCCTTTAAACCCCCTTTTATTTTGATAATCTCTTCCTTACCCTATGGATATCCTCACAGAATCCCCCACTTTCCCTTCGGCAACTTTGATTTAATCACCTTTACTAATGCCTACCTTAATCTATTACTCCACCCCTCTACCCTCACCCTTCTTTTCCCCTTTCAGTGCCATACAATCCAGAACTATTTTTCGACATTGATGTGTAGCACATTTAATTATCAACGAACCCACCTCTTTTAACCCTTTCCATTAACTGCACCTTTCTGTAGTGCTATGTGACCTTTGATGTCTATATTTTTTTTGCTTTGTAGCCTTTAACCCCGTGCATCAGGGTGTTTTGTATACACTCCCCAGGTTCTCCTTAAACCTACCACAGACAACACCAAAGAAAATAGAACTACAGATGTGCAAAATCATGCAACACACCAGAGAACTGGGCCCCCTTTTAAGTCTTTTTGCTAAAAATATAAAAAAGGAAATCAGTAGACTTTCACAAACAGTGTAAGAAAAAACCCCTTTAGACGCTATACTATAGGTCTGTATGACTTTTCATATAGCATAATAAATCATTTTCACCCCTTCCTGCACAATACTTTACAATATTGTTATATGATTTTTGATGTCTAGCACATTTATATATTTACCATTAGGCACTAAATTGAAATTATTTGATGAATTATAGACAATAAAGATTTATAATCCAAACATATTTCTCTTATTAACAGGAGCAGAATACTCACCAGCTAAGAGGTTCTACATACTAAAAAATGAAGATCTTCCTACAAAGTTCAAAACAAATAGATTAATACAAAATCTCCAACAACAAAAAGAATCAAGAAACATAGATCATGGATATAGACTTCAGAATCTAAAAACCCCATAAAGAAGGTCTTTTCAGAAAATTGCCAGCAGATGAAAATCATTTTCTGTTCAGCACCTGAGGACTACAAAACCCTACAGAGTAAACAGTTCACATGAGCCTTGTTTAATAAGGGATGAACTCAGTTCTTTAACTAGATCCAAGTGATGTGCCTGGTCCAAGCATGTAAGGAATTACAAAAGCAGAAAGAGCATCAGACGTAGAGACAGCCACAGTGAAGATTACCCTACTCCGACAAGCGGAAATGAAGAAACTGACAGACAGCCATGGAATCCCAAATCTTCACATCATACACAAGGTACCCTGCGAGAGAATGTAGTACATTTACATTTATCAGTCACTCCTTCAGGCTTCCATAAACAACTAAAAATAACTGAAGCACTGAAAAAATCAAGCTAATAGAAATACATAATGCAAAATTCCCTGAGCATCTATGGGGATGGAAAGGCATTAAGGTATGTAGTGACTGATTTAAAGAGGGTAGGGCCTTTGATTAAATCAAAGAAAATCTTGTTGACTGGGAAGTGCAGTGCAAAAAACCTGCTTCATTGAAATCAAGTGGAAATGATCGGGGAAACCCAGGTTCCCACATTAAGAGAAAAGTACAACTGACAATAAAATCTGTAAAGAAATAGAAGTCAAGTCACTGAGAATAATATTAAAATCCTCTACCAACAAAATAACAACGGGTTTCACACTTCATATCTATTTTTCCAGAATATTTTTCCCCTTTCTCATAATGCTTAAAATACCTTGCATAGTCATGGTATCATGTCCTGAAAAAGGGAGGAGATAAAGCAACTACAGCCAAATGGTTTATAAAGACTTAAAATCCTCCTCATTGCTTTTCTTGTGCTGGAAACCCCACGGCATATGACAAAAATATCATATTCACATAAAAGTACAGAAATCAAAAAAAAACAATGCAATGCCAAACAGCATTGAAATTAGAAGCATTTACAACATTTAAAAACCCAATACACAAAAACAGAAAAATAGCAGCAGCAACAATAACAGCACTAAATATGGGAAATTACCAACACTCGGAAAGGGTAATAAAACAACACACAGCACTTGCCTTAACTAATTTTGCTTGGTCTTTTCTTTCCTTTTCCTTCTCTTCATCCCTTTTTTTGTCCGCTTATCTTAATTTTTAACTCATTTTTACCCCTTTTTGCCACAGTACTTTATCATAATGCTGTGTGACCTTTCTCTGGCACATTTGTTTGTTTTGACCATTCTGGAAATCCTCAAACATCACCCCAAAGAACCCAAAAATGCTTTATTAGCCGTGGGCTTTGCCTTCCAAGCCCCACCCCATCACTATATTTTGAATATGCCACTAAGTGACCATAGATGTTGACATTTCAGAAAAATTTCAATAGATAAAATAACACCAATTGGAAAAAAAATATATATATATAACAGGATGCTCATCACCCTTTATGGACCTCCCAATTAGATTATAGAATAGCAAGTAATACTTGGAATATTTGAATAAGTTATTTTGGTTTAAATCAAGCAGCTGAATACTACTAACTTCTAGTCAGACCACCAGCAGAGACCAAAGCAGGAAAGGGTTCACAATTGACTTAGAAATTGTATCATTTATAAACTAAGCAAGTGACCAGCTACCCACAATGATAAAGCTCAGACCAATGAAAATTAGAATTTCCAGCAAGCCCATTAATAACCCCAAAAAGAGGGAATGGATAACAGATCAAAGATATCAGTAACATAAATTAAATAAGGAAAGTAAGTAAATAATAAAAAAAAGGGTAAAAGTAATTTTTATTTTGACAATGTTATTTAGAAAACAAAATGTGATGGAATAAAAACATAAATATCAAACCAAGAAACAAGGCATATAATGAATGAAGGAAAAAGCCAAATATAATAAAAACATTAAAACACTAAAAACTGCAAGTCAAATCAAGAAATGTCATAAATATGGAAACAGGAAATATTTGGGAAACTTTCTACTCATGACTAGATTTTAAGGCAGCAGCCAAAAAACTTGGAATTTCATATAAAAAAATGCAGGTAAAGATAGAGTTGGTAACTACCCTTTGCTGAATAACAGTCAACGGGTCCTGGAAATTGAACAGTAACTTGAATTACCCAAAGAATAATTTTTTAAAATGATAGTAAAAAGTTCACCAACAAAAGCAGAATTAAAGATTTTAATAGTGAAGGAACTAATCTGTTATAAAAAAAAAAAAAAAAAAGACAAAGTTACAAACCAGACCCCCCCCAATCCCTTGCCCGTTGTTGTCGTGGGGGGCTTAGGAGGCGGAGACTGGGACCCAATGATGGGGAACTCCCCTACCTTGGGACTCAGCCCTCGACTCAACTAATTTTGCATGGTCTTTTTTTCCTTCCCACCTTTCGTTTCTGTCCCTTCACCAAACCCTTCTGCTATCCACCTCCTAAGGTGTGAGAGCTTGCCCCTTTATCAAATAGCCCCAACGATGTAAACCCACCCGATTCCCTGACCCCAGGCTCTCCTTTGACCACGGCTCCGAACACTGCAATAACTACCCCCTCATCAATGCCTACTAGTACAGTAGCCAACAATCAACCCTTAAGGAACATTTCCACTCTCCCATCATGCTCAACTTCAACACCTCTAACCCCACAACCTCCAACATCAACCACCCCACTCCTCCTATGAAATACCTACAGCCTTATTGCACCTCTCATAAACACTCTCCCCTCAACAATTACTCCATCTCTCACGCCCCCGCCCTTATAATTACCCCTATACTACAACAATCTTGAATACTCTCTTTAGCGCAGCAAATGGGACCGATTTTCGTGATCTCCTCCCACAGCTCTACGCTGACAACACCCTCTCTTCCAACAATGTCTCCAAAACAACAAGTAGGTAAGTCTCTTTCCGTAGCCGACCCGAACCGCTCCCGTCTTGTTACAGTAAACATCCGAAAACCAAGCTATAAGGCATTAAACAAAACTAATCTGACGTATATGGTAAACCCCATCCCTTGCAGAACCCCATCCAACCTCAATACTTGCACACCGGGAACAGTTTTCAATTCCCCAGCAAATTGCCAATCTATGACAAAGGATTGGTCAGATTGTGGAGAAGACCTACTGCCTGTCCACAGATGTGATGCAACACAGTACAATGCTACTCCATTTCCCCCAGACGGTCTCGAAAGGAAACCCATAATATAGTCATAAATTACCTTCTGTTAGACATGACCTCCCTTTAACAGCTACCATAGGGGAAGAATCCCTCCCTGTTCGTCCATACCAACCTGCTCCACGTCAGTGCCAAAATTGTTAGCGTTCTGAGGACACCAGCCAAAATCATTGCCGTTCCACAGCAGATGCCCACTATGTGCCCAACCTGGACATACCGGATCTACTGCTCTGCACAATCACGCACAGTGCCAACTGTGCGGCCCCCATAATGTATTTTAAGGGGCTTGTTCCCACCTACAAATTGTAGTCTGAGGTAGCAACTCAGAGTCAAATCTTGGACCACACTACGTTGAAGCCAGACAGGAAGCCACGTCGATGTGGTTTTTCTTACCCTCACTCCCAGTATACTGCAAATTTACCATCTCCTAAACCAACCCCCGTACATCTAAACTCCCCTCTTCTACCTCCTACCTCCTCAGTCAAACTCTTTTGCCATCCTAAATCCTGACACCCAATCTCTACTACAGATACCCAATCCCAACTAAAACCCAACACCTTCCCCTCTCCCTCTCGCACTACCCGAACAGACAGAACAAACGCTCCACCCCTTCTTCCCCTTACACCACAATCACCTCCACCTTTGCCCCTATGCTGGAGACACCAGTCCTTAGTCCCCCCCTCACAAGAAATCCTTTATCCCCCAAAAACTCCCGAACCAACTCAGAAGAAGAAAAACTATTTGAAATATTCAAGGATTACTTAATGAAAACTGACAACTCAACCTCCAAAGCACAAACTGCTCCCTCCCACACCCAAGTAACTGCTGATATCCATCCTCCCCTAACGATATCCCCTACACCCTATCCTCCTACACCCTCCCAACACAGTCATCCCCCCCCGACCCCAAACCCCGCCACATTAACCCTCCCCAATCCCCTCTATCCATCCACTCCCTCCTGGATACACACGGAAATCCCTTATGTCACAAGATCCCCTTCCTCAGACCCTCAGTCTCCTAATACCCCTCCTAGTAGAACACCAACTCTTATACCCTCTCCCCATTTCAGACCTTCTCAATCCTTATCCCACCCTCTAGCGCTTACCCTCAAAAAATTCTCCAACATTACTACAATCTATATCAGTAAAAGTATAAACTATCCGTCATTGAAATATTTCGCGGTTTTCCGCTCTACAGACCTGACCTCGTCATATCTTTCCTCTATAACCCATCTATAGTATGCTCAAGAACCTTTCGTACAATTCCTCCAATTC
The DNA here is from genome assembly GCF_015228065.2 of Penaeus monodon. Classification (NCBI taxonomy): domain Eukaryota; kingdom Metazoa; phylum Arthropoda; class Malacostraca; order Decapoda; family Penaeidae; genus Penaeus; species Penaeus monodon. The sequence goes on along the minus strand of NC_051420.1, from coordinate 35,186,253 downwards.
CAATCCCCAATTACATTTTGTCTCTCCCCACATTCCCTTTATGTCCGTCCATACTTATCAATCAGAAAAAACCTTATGTCACACCTCCCTTCAAACAATGTCCTGCACAGTTAATTCGTATCTTATCATCGTTGGATCACATGATTTCAGTCTATTATCCCCTTCACCACCCCAGTGACTTGTTGCTTTTGAAAACATATAATTTCCCAACTTCAAACCACCTTCCTGCATAGTGGTGACTTTAACCTGACACCCACTCTCTGGCGGTGATTCTATCACAACTCCGAGGCCGATCTCTAGAGCGCTTCTCTCTCCACAGACGACCTCAATATCTTTAAATTCAGATCGCCCCACAACACTTGATACACGCACGCAAATCTCTTTCATGCATTGACCTTCTCTCTATGTCCCCTTCTCTTCATTTAGATTTCCCACTGGTCAGTCTTAGACCACTTCCCCTAAGTGACCACTTTCCAGTTCTCCTTTCTCCTACTTCATACGTACCACTTTCTAGCTCCCAACGTGTGCTTTGCTAGAGCCGACTGGCATACTTTTTCACTTCAATCTCTGTTATTCATACACACTCCATCTCATCACCTCCATTCAGAAATGATACAGTGTTCACAAATACATTCTTAAGAGCTGCACATTACATGCTATCCTCGAAACCTCAAGACCATATACTCCAAATGTGTTCCATGGTGGAATTTGATTGCACTAAAGCACTTTGTTAAAACGTGCAGCTGGAACAGTTTAACGCTACAAAAGAGGTACTCCCAAAATCAACTATCAGCCCTTAACTCCTTTAAAAGAGCATCTGCCTTCTTCGTCGTACAATCGGAATAGTAAAACAACTAGCTGGCAAAATTAGTTTCATCAATTACAGTCCTCACAATCTATCCAAAATGTTTGGCGCTCGAATCCATAAACTATCAGGCAAACATCCCATCCCATCTGCCCCCGTCCTCCATATTCGAGATAACCTCATTTTCCTGATCCTATCCAAGTCGTTATAAACCCGCATTACCTTCACTCCATCCTCAGCTGAGTCTATAAGGCTCCATGTCTCCTCTTGAAATAATGTGCCCTACAATCGTGCCGCCACACCTCATGAAGGCCCTGCGTATCACTACAGTTGCTCCGGCAACTCCCACTTCCTCCTATCCTTTCCAATTAAAAAGTTACAAACCACATATGGACATAAGGAAATTTTCCTATAATGTGCGAGAAGCTCTTATCCTCCCTTCCTGAAACCTAATCAATCGCGCGTACCCTCCTCAAACTATCAGCCCCTATCGCACTAACTAGATGCTTGGCAAACTGTTGGGCGAAGGTGAACTCCACTAATGTGGTATCTTGAATCTCACAATCTTCTCTCTCCCTCCCAATTCGGTTTTCAGCCGTGCCAGAAGCACAGCTGACCCCCTGTCATTTGAGGACATATTATTACATTCTGATTTGCACGCCATGAATCCGTATAAGCTATATTTTTGATTAGAAAAAGCATATGATACGATAATTGTCTCTTCTAGGCATACGTGGAAACATGGGTGTCTCTAATAAAGGGTCCTTCCTCTCCAACGCCACTTTCCAGGTCAAAATTGCTTTTGCCACGTCATCTTTCTTTCCTCAAATCGAAGGTGTCCACAAGGCAGTGTGCTCAGTACCACTTTACTCCTTCGTAGTGTTTAAGTGCCTATTGTTCATTTTACATCAGGAGGCCCGCGTTCATCATATATGTTGAGATGTAACCATCTATACCTATAGACAACATCCATTACCAAACCCTACCAATTCCTTCAAATGCAATCTCATCAGTTTCTTCCTGGGCCACAAACCATGGCTTCCGCTTTGTACCTCTAAATCTTTCTCCATCCTTTCTCCGCTCACGTGTAGGACCCTACCCCCACGCTTCCTATATGGCACTCCACTCAAAAAAGCCGTTCCTCTGGCAAAATTCTAGGTGTCATTTTTGACTCCAAACTGTCAAGCAAGACCATATTCTACAACATTAAAGAAAAAGCTCTACACTGCCTTCGAATCTTAAAAACTTACCCCATATATCGGGCTCAGGATGCAAAACTCTTCTTTTTATCCTATCTTCATGGTACTTTGATCCTCTCCACTCTTGAGATGGATGCCATATCTACTCCTCTTGCCTACAAATTCTCTCCTGCCAATCTTGATACAGGTAGTCCATCACTGTGGTCCGCTTAGCATAGGCGCCTTTCGCTCCTCGCCAGTTGAGGCCTGTACACTGAACAGGCATACCATATCTATATCGACGTCGTGCCCTTCTCTCTCTCCGATGCTATGTTCGATTCCTCCAACATTCCCTCACTAAATCTAACTATCCCACAATCCCTACTTCTTACCTTAGCTTATCTCCATGTTTACCTACTCCTTTCTCCACTTCGGCAGGATACCCTACCTCTCCCATTCCCCTTCTACCTCATCTGCCAACCTCTCCGTTCGCTGTCCATTCAATCCCTCCAGGCTTATACCTCACCCCGTCTTTGCTCTTTTGTTTTCCCGGACACACCAAAAATCAAATATCCCTCACTACTATCCTTCTCACACTTGCCTTGACCATGTCTCACTCATTTTCTTTTTCCTCTAGTATTCACGTAACTGCGGGCTCCAAATCACCTCCGGTGCTGGTTTTCGCAGGTAATCTTCCCAACTCGTACATCCAAATATTCCCCTTCCTCCTGAATCCAGTGTCATTACTACAGAAACTGTATGCACTCCTTTTTGCTCTAAAACACATACTCACTCTCCTCTTCCTTTTTACAATTTTTATGACTCTGTAACCATTAACTCTCATAAAGTCAAATACACATCACCAACCCCCTTGTTTGTAAGATCCAGAAACTGGTGTCTACCTGTCCAACACGAATAAAAACAATCAAATTTTGCTGGGTGCCCAGCCAATTTTGGAATCCCCGGCAATGCAACAGGCAGATACACTAGACGCTCACGCCGCTATGTCCACATCCTACCAACCACGCTTCTCACGTATCTCCAGCCAACGGATTATTACCCCACACTTTAAGACTTCTTGTATAATCGATGGGCAATCTTTTTGGTCAAGCCTCCGCACTAATAAATTACATCCGGAAAACAATCAATCTCCTGGTCAGCTCCATCATCGGAAACAGACGGGAGACGCTCTTTGCCCGCTACGATTGGCCACCCCGTCTTAATACATCCTATCTGAGTCACACTCTGATCCACCCTTATGTTCCGTATGTATTTTCCCCTTTCAATCCACACATCCTATGTCCTGCCCCACGTTTTGAAACAACCGTACTCTGCTTTTCCCCACCTATTCCTCCCTCACGACCTCCCAACCTATCAGACATCTTACAAAATCCCACACTTTCTGCTTTCAAAAAAACCTATTCTCTTTCCTCAAAACGCTACATATCCTCATCTAATCTAACTCCTTACCACACCCGACCCTAACCCTTTCACTCATCAATTCCTTTGCCCGCTCTCAAGACAACTAATCACTAACTAAACCCACCTTCCCTAACATAACTATAATGCTGCATGACCTAGAGTCTAGCACATTTCTCTGCTTTTAAACCATTAACCATTAACCATTACAACAGATGAAATCCCTTATGAATTTTGTAAAAGCACCCCCCCTCAAAAATAAAAAAAAAAAAAAAAAAAAAAAAAAAAAAAAAAAAAAAAAAAAATAATATATATATATATATTATATATATTATATATTACTATATATATATATATAATATAATATATATATACCCATGAATATATATATATACATGAATATATTATATATACTATATACATATATATATATATATATATAATATATATATATATATATAGGGGATCACCCCTACTTTGGTCCTAGCCCTCACCTCAATTAGTTGGGCATGGTCTTATTCTCTCCTTTCCTTTTATTCATCCCGTGTCTGTCACTTATCTAATTGTTAAAACTCATTTTTGCTGTGTTCCCCATTATAACTTTATCATAATGCTTTCATACTACCCTAAAATCCTTCCCTCATAACAACCATTACCTCATGCTGTACCTATCAGCTTCCCCTCTCTACCCTTTTCCACTCTCTAGCTACCGTTCAGCTATAACTATACCCTGCTCATTTTGTTCTCAATTACCATGGGCCATATGAGCTTGATGTCAATAGCTTTTTCTTACCTGGGAGCTTTGCCCAAGCATCATACATCACTAGTTTTGAATATACTGCTAATGAACGTAGATGTTGGTGTGTTAGACTTTTTGCAAAAAAAATAGATAATTTTTCAATTATTATGGTTAAATGGAAAAATAACTCCATTACTTTTAAAAAACTGGTTAGTAAAACCCAACAGGCAGAACTCCTCTCGCCCCAACTGTATTGTCATGGGGATTAGGGATGGAGGAGGAGACCCAGTGTAGGGGATAACTCCCATGTTAGGACCACAGCCCTCACCTCAACTAATTTTGCTAGGTCTTTTCTTCTCCCACTGTACTTTCCTTTTCTTTTCTCATCCCTTGCTGTCCAATTATACTAATCATTAACTTCATTGTTGGCCCTGTTGGCCATGATAACTTTATCATAAGAGCCATAATGACCGTTGATGTCTAGCAGTTTTTGTTTTAACCAGTAACCATTCTGAGAATCCACAAACAGAAGCCATTAACAAAAAATTCCGTACCCAGAGTCGTTGTCCCCTGTGCCATAGTTTGAAGTAAATGCGAAGGACCATAGAGGTTATGCAAGGAGAAATTTTGCAGTAAAGAAAATCATGACCGGTGGCAGGCACAAAATCATCAGTGTCAGAAGCAGAATGGTAAAGCGGAAACCGTGGAAGAGAACAACCAAAGGACGAAACTGGTGGCTGGAAACAAAACCACAAACAAGGAAGGAGAGTTAAACAGGCTTTAGATAAAACTGCTCAACAAAGGAGAGGTGCTGACGTGCCGCTCTGCTGATGAAAGTAGCGGTCATAGAGAAAAAATATGCAGGTGACAAAAGCCGCGTAAAAGTCAGAAAGCAAAATAGGAGAGCAGCTGTGAAATTCTGTGATATTGCCAGAACCCAATGTACTAGGGGAGAGAAGGTTTGCTGAAAAAAAAAGAGAAGCCGGCTTTCCCTCCCCCCCGGGGCCGCTGAGTGCCGCCCCCCGGGGGGGGGGGGGGCCCGGGGCCGCCCGCCCCCGGGTCGGGGGGGGGGCCAGCAAAAGAGCACGGGACAAAGAGCGAAGACGCTGAAGAGCACCCCAGGAGTAGAGGTCCCGGAGGAGAAGAGTTTCCAGCTTTTAAACACAAGAATACTTCCTCTTCTACTCCCCATTCTTTACCGTTTATATTTCATACTCCTGCTAACTTACTTAATTTTCATTGATTCTTACTGGTAACTTTCAAATTCTTCCCCCTTAATTCCAACCCTCCTACATTTTCTCAATCATCTTACTCCACATCCTAAATTTAACATTTCCCCAAACCCAAAATCCAACCAAAACCTCCCCCGTAAATCAATAATTCCATCCCTGATAACATTCCTCCGTAACGCCACCGTTCATATCGATCCTTCTCTTTTCATCTTAAAATATGTACTATTAACCATAAATCAATCATAACGCCCCCACGTAATAAGGAGATTCATCCTCAAACAAACCCCAGTGAATTGCAATACACAACTGCATCATGCCTTTTACCACTTCCACCTATCCAAGTCCATTTCCCTCAAATTATTAAATAATTTATCATATATCAATATCCCGTCTTCATCTTTTCCTATTTTCTTCTGTTATATCAATTTCATCCATTTTACTCCATTCTGTCCATAAACTTTTCATCAGCTTCTATCCTTATCCTGTTAACCTCCATCTTGATCTCATACAGTTCTTATTTATACTTCCCTCTTCTAACTTCTTCACTATACTCTATCTCTTCCTTGATCCTACATCTCTGAACCCTTTCTCTGTTCTAATTATTCAATTTTCTACGAATTTGCCCTGCCACCATGCATCAATGGCAATTACCCAACTAACTCTACACCTACTTGTTTAACACTCAACTCTCAACCCACTATTAAGCTCGTGAGACTTCCTTTGTCATAATACAATCTTTCTGTTATCGTACATCTTCTCTGATTACTCCTCACTACCACTAACAAGTGATTCTCTAACACTGTCTTTGTCAGCTTAGTTCCGAGCAATTGGGATATTCTAAACCATAATCCTTCGTGAATTTTTGTCTGAAGACCTCTTTGCACTTTCTAACATTAGCTCTTTACAATTGTACGTGGGCGTTTTGAGATGAATGTAATCCTATTTGGATTATTTAAACATCAAATAGAATAAAACATGATTAAAAACTAAAGTTTTTCATCAATTTTATAGTCCAATATACAAGTATTTATTGAATTTTATTGGATATGAATAGTAACTATAATTTCAAACCAGATAAAATTTTTAATAATAATAGGTCAATGTAAATTTGTAAATCTAACTATATAATGGAATCTAAAGAATTGATCAGAACAAATCACACTTCTCAAGAAAGAGGGAATATTCATCAAGTAATAAAGGGTTACAAGAAAATGCTCGTTTGATATCAAAAATTAAAAATAAAATTTTTAAAAACTAAATAATATTAGGATTCAGATAAGCATTTAAGTAATCATATAACAGAACCATTTTTTTAAATTTTTTAAAATTTTTTTCCCCAAAAACCCCCTTTTTTAAAAAAAGACTTTTTCCAAAAAACTTTTGGGTTTTAAAAAAAAAAAATTTTTTTTTCAAAAAAAATTTTTTAAAAAAATTTTTAAATTTCAAAAGGGAAAAAAGCCCAAAATTTCCCCCCGGGTTTTTTTTTTTTTTCCCCCCCCTGGGGGGGGGGTTTTTTTTAAATTTTAAATTTTTTTTTTTAAAAAAATTCCAAAAATTTTCCCCTTTTTTTTTTGTGTAAAAAAAAAAAAAAAAAAATTTTGGGGGGGTTTTTTTTTTTTAAAAAAAAAAAAAAAAAAGGGGGAAAAAAAAAAATTTTTTTTTAAAAAAAAAAAATTAAACCCCCTTTTTGGGGGGGGGGGGGTTTTTTTTTTTTTTTTTTTTTTTTTTTTTTTGGGGGGGGGGTTTTTTTTTTTTGGGGTTTTTTTTGGGGTTTTAAAAAATTTTTTTTTTTTTTTAAAAAAACCCCCCTTTTTAAAAAACCCTGGGTTTAAAAAAACCAAAATTTAACCCCCCCCCCCCCAAAAAAAAAAAAGAACACTTTAAAAAAAAAATTTTTTTTTTGGGGGAAAAAATTTTTTAATTTTCCCCCCTTTTTTTTTTTTGGGAAAAAAACCCCCTTTTTTTTATTTTTTTTTTTATTAAAAAAAATTTTTTTTAAAAAAAAAAATTTTTTTTTTTTTTTAAAAAAATTTTTTTTTTTTTAATTTAATTTTTTTTTTTTTAAAATTTTTTTTTTTTCCCCAAAAAATTTTTTTTTTTTTTTTTTTTTTTTTTTTAAAATTTTTTTTTTTTTTTATCAATTTTTTTTTTTTCCCCTTTTTTTTTTTTTTTTTTAAATTTTTTTTTTAATTTTTTTTAAATTTTTTTTTCCCTTTTTTTATTAAAAAAATTTTTTTTTAACCAAACTTTCATTGAAGTGTGCTCATGGAATTTATCGCTACAAGCAAATACCCCAGCCAACATACCCTCATCATTTTAAAATCAGCTCATCTTCTGCACAGCCGAATCTTTAAAGCCAGGAAAAATAATTCTCCATACTACTTCCTCTACACTTTTTTTCTATAGTATGACAAAAAATTCCATAACATCTCTTCTAAACCTTCCAAGTTGCTACTGAACTACTCTCACCTTTTCCCCACTACTATTCCATTAAAACAGCCAAGGACTCACTTCCAATCCTCCTTATCTTCTACAGACCTGACAATGCCCCCTTCCTCTACTGAGCTCCTTTCTGCCTTATAGTTTGTTTCACAATACACGTGAAGGGCCTGACGGCATTCATTACCTGTGCTATGACATATGACTCTGTATCCTTATCCTTCATACTGCACTTCATACTGGCTCGCTCATATTCTACCTTTCCTTAAACCTAAAAAATCCGCACCCTCCCTCAAGACTACCAGCTCATTGCTCTGACTAACTACTTGTGCAAGTTGTAGAGAGAATGGTCAATCTGCGACAAATGTGGTACCTTGAATCCAACTTTCTTCTATCTCCTCAATTGGGTTTTCCATCGTGCTTGAGCACATGAAATCCAAATAGATCCAAAATGGCTTAATTCCTGTTTTACCACCAGGTATCTGATCCCCCAATATTAGATGTTTATTCATCTATACACGGCCCCTTCTATCCCTACCTGGGTCAACTATCCGTCTAAATACCTTTAATCTTTTCCCTGACCCTGCCCAAAGGGCTTCTGCTTTTCCACCCCCAAATCCTTTGCCATCCTTTTTCCTTGATCAGGTATGGGTCCTCACCTCCATCTCTTTATATGATCCCCTCTCCACTTTCACTCCATAGCCAAATTTTTTGGAGTCAATTTTGACTCCAAACTTTCTGACAAGATCACATCCTCTATATCAAAAAAAAAAATCACTGCCATCCAACTCCTATAGACTTTCATATATCCTGGAGTTCTGACTGCAAACTCTCCTTCATCACCATACTTCACCGATCCTCTCCACTCTTGACTGTGGCTGTCATATCTATTTCTCTGCCTCTACCATGTTCTTACTCACCTTGATACTATCCCCACTGGGGGGGTGCTTCATGTGTAAGGTGATGTGAAACGATGGCCTGGTGCCTAATAGTGTTAATGTTTGCATGCCTTCCCGCCTCAGCTGGCACCTTGCGGTCCCCGGCTAAACTGTGGGGATCTCGGAGCATAGGAGGCCCCAAGATACGAGCTATGCCCACTGGAGCGTGGGCACACCCTAGCTCCTACCAACTCCTGCCCTCTAGCCACCCTGGGTATTTGGGCGACTCGGGGGAGGGGGGCTTTGCCATCCTCCTCCTCAGATAACCTCCGGCAACTTCATAAAACGTAGTTTCCCAGTTGGGTCAGGCCATGTTCACCGCACGTCCACTCTCATTGGACAGTGGCCTCCCCTCGTTCCCGGTACACAGTGCTAGTGTACTTGAGCTGCAGAATCCGAACCGAGATCAGCATTCCCTGATACTCCAGCAGAACACGACAACAGCAGCAGCAACACAAGGGCTGCCCAGTCCTTAGCCGACTGGGGAGCCTGCTGGCTCCCCCGTTGGTTTTCGACTTCACCATTAGCACCCAGCCTATCTGTGGGCACTCACACCCACAACAAACACTCCCCAAAGAGATAAGACAACCAATACAAATAGTAGATGTCCAACCACCCATCTACTATACTGTTCCTCCCACCCAGCAAGCCAAGGCGGGCTGTGATCCCGTTGAGAGGGCAAAGGTTAGGGTGCAGGATGGGAACGAGAGTTACTTGTCCCTAGGTGGACAGGGGGCCCCACAGCCCGCTGACCCCTTTTATTTGGGGCAACATCAGTGGGAGCGGCAAAGGTGGTGTGCACCCAGAGTGACAGCCCGAGGCTTTCCGGGTAGACACTTGGATGGATGAGAGGTACGGTCGTATCGGCAGGTACACCTACTACTGGCTGGGCTGCAGTGATGGTCACCACCTACAGGGTGTAGCCATAGCTATCTCCAGCTGACTTTAGCCTTCGGTAGTAGAGGTAACACCAGTTGATGAGCATATTATGGCACTGAGACTGAAGCATGCCTTTGGCTTCGTTTCTCTTATTGTAGTGTAGGCTCCTGCTGATGTTTGCAAACTCGATGTGAAAGAGGTGTTCTACGCCAAACTCGCATCTATACCAAACTCGCACCAGACATTGCCCCGGGGAGATATTCGCAATGTTCTGAGCGACTTTAATGCGGTTTCCAGCTGTGACCAAGCTGGCTATGAGATGTCTGTCATCCCCCATGGCTTGGGAGCTGATCCCAGCAGCGAGAACAGCCTCCTTCTCCGGGACTTAGCTATGTCCCAGAGAACGAGGATCTCTGGCTCCTGGTACTAGCGCTCCAACCTGCATCGCTGGACATGGCCAAAGGGGATCAGCAACATTCTGGAGGATCCTCCAGAATTGTAGAGTTTACTGGGGTGCCGAGTTCTGTGGAACTGACCATAGGCTGGTTGTGGCTGCCCTACAGGTCCACTTTAAAACTCCTCATCCCTCCAGTGGCCACTCTAAGGTGTTTCACTTGGACAGACTAAGGGAGAAGGAGTGTGTCCATGGGTTCATCATGGCAGTCTCTGACTGATTCACAGAACCTGACAACCTGACTGACCCAGTTGCTCTGTGGGAGTTCTTCAAGCACAAAACAGCCAAGGCAAGGCAGAAAACTAAAGCGTGTTGCATGGCTTGGCTGAATGGCAATCAGGTCTTGTGTCGCTCTTTGGTGCACAGGGCTCGGACACTGCTGAGAAGGGACAAGGAACAATTCATCAGGAACCTTGCTGAGAAAGTTGAAGGCCATTTTCTTGGTAAATGACCTTCGCCCTGCCTGCCAAGCCCTGAGAAAGCTGAACTCTAAGCCCACCTTGCTGATGACTGCAGTCCAATCATTGAATGGATGGATCATCTCAGATCACGCTGGGGTTCATGAATGTTGGGCTGAGTATTTTGAGCTGTTGTAAAGGGTAGACCCTCCAACAGTTAGCTTGGATACAAGCGATGTCACAATACCCGTGCTGGACCCACCCATTAGTGAGGAACCTCCTACCCTAACAAAGGTTAGGATGGTGATTTTCAAGCTGAAGAGTGGTAAAGCTGAAGGCATATGTGATATCCCTGCTGAACTTCTAAAGGTTGGGGTGAACCTATGGCTCAGGGCTTGCATACAGTCTTGACTGCCATCTGGCAGTCCTGGTACCATTCCCCTGACCTGTTGAGAGGCAGTGTCATCTCTCTCTGGTAGGGGAAAGGGGATTAGTGGGACTGTAGCATCTACCATGGTAATACACTGCTCAGCAAAACAAGGCAAAATTTTTGCCCGCATTCTTCTGAAATGGATCCGTGACCACCTACTGAGGCATCAGAGAATAGAGCAGTCTGGATTCACTCCTGCCAAGTCCACAATAGACCGAATACTAGCGCATCAAGTAATTGTGGGATGCCGTCGCGAGTTTGGTTGCGGGTTGCTTGCAGTCTACATCGACCTCAAGAAGGCATTTGACTCGGTGCATCGTGAATCGCTATGGGAGATCCTGAAACTCGGGAATTCTGACACAGATTATTGGCCTAATAGCAAGCCTTTGTACCGGTACTGAAAATAACTGTGGTGGGGGTCTGTCAAACTTCTTCCCTATTAATTCAGGGGTGAGACAAGGCTGGTCCTTGCACCAACACTTTTCAACACCGTATGACTGGATAATGGGCAGAGCTACTATCCATAGTCAGTGTGGAGCAACACTGGGCAATATCAAGGTCTCAGACCTTGACTATGCCTATGATGTTGCTATCCTATCTGAGTCCCTGGAGTCACTGGTGTTGGCTCTTGATGCATTTAGCAATGAGGCAAAGCCCTTAGGCCTAGAGGTCGCCTGGACCAAGATCAAGATTCAGGACTTTGGGCCTGTTAGGGGAACCTGTTCAGTCGGTCCATGCTTGCAGCGAGGACATTGAAGTTACAGATAGTTTTACATACCTTGATAGTATAGTCCATATCTCAGGGCTGTTAGACCAAGAAGTCAAGAGATGGATTGGCCTGGCAACAGCGGCCATGAACTCGACATTTGGAGATGTCTGTACCTATGCAGAAGGACCAAGTTATGTGTCTTCAAGGCCTTGATATTGCCAGTTTTGCTCTATAGAAGCGAAACCTGGACGTTATCTAGTACCTTGGAGTCTCGTCTTGATGCCTTTTGTAACAAGTCTCTTCGCCGGATCACGGGGTGGTCAGTTGGCAGTAACACATGTCCAATGATTGTTACCTCGTAAGACTGGCATGGGACATTTACTTGCATTATCCGGGATTGCCAAACTCAGGCTATATGGGCACCTAGTTCGTTTCCCTGTGATGACCCTGCCCATTAGGCTGTCTCTTTGCAGACACCTTGGGTGGGGGAAGCCTGTGGGATGACCCAGGAGTCATGGCTTGGGCAGCTCGACAAGACCTGTCGCAAGGAATTAGAGATGGACCAAGGGCCTGCCTGGAGCCCTAGTAGTAAGAAGCAAAGGTGGATGTGGCCATGCGCCCCATCGGCGTTAGCCCCTTGATGATGATGATAGACTGTGGTCTATGCTTAACCCTAGGCGCCTTCTGCTCATATCCAGTTGAGAGCCTATATGTGAATCAGGTTCCCTTCCCTCTGTCGATGCGTGCCCTTTTATCTTTCAGGGGCTATGCACGTTTTCATCAATTCTCTCTCTCTAAACTAAATGTCCCTCAATCCCTTCTCACTACCTTTACCTCTGTTCCATTTATACCCACTCTTTTTTCTGTCTGGATAGACGCAGTTCTCTCCTATTCACAGTATCCTCACCTCTGACTCCTACCTTATTCTACCCGTAAATACCTACCTTGGGTTATACCTTCCTCTTGTAAATGCTCCTCTGTTTTCCCTGATACACCAAAATCAGACACCTCCCTTCTATCCTTTTCAATAATTTTCTCAGTCATGCCTCAACTGACTCCTCCAGCATTCACATTTATACAGCTGGTTTGCTGTAATCTTTCCTTAGAATACCTTCAACTCTCCACTTCCACCTGAATCTAGCATCCTTACAATTGAACTGTATGTGATCGTCTTTGTATGAGAACACGTCTTCTCTCCCTTCCTCATCCTTCATGACTTTCACTAATTATCTCTTATACAATCTCTACAGCCTCAATCAATCAATCCTCTTCGCAAAATTCAGGAACAACTTTAATATACAACACAAAACTGTCAGTTTTTGCTGGATACCCAGCCATGCTGGTATCCCCGGCAATGAACAGGCAGATACACTAACACACTCGGCCACATTGTCCACATCCCATCAACCCAGATTTTCACATATATCAGCCTCAGCCTACTACCCTCACTTCATACTTTCCTCTTCACCTGCTGGCAGTCTTTCTGGTCTAGCCTTTTTTTTTTTTTTTTTTTTTTTTTTTTTTTTAAGTGCTCTGTCCCACCAGGATGTTGGCGATCATGGATTTCCATGATTTTCTTGGCAATTTAGAGCGGTGGTTTGCCATTGCCTTCCGCCCGGTGTTTTTATCGAGTCACCATCTCTATTTACCCGGCACTGACTTGGGCCAGCGGCTAGGTAGGCAATTGAGGTGAAGTTCCTTGCCCAAGGAACAACATGCCGGCCGAAAACTCGAACCCTCGAACTCAGATTGCCGTCCTGACAGTCTTGAGTCCGATGCTCTAACCACTTGGCCACCGCGGCCTGGCCTGGCCTGGTCCACTAATAAATTGCATAGCTTAAAACCTACCTCCTGTGATCAATACCATCAAATAAGAACTGACATTGGGAAACTGCTCTTGCCTGTTTACGCATTGGACACACTCGTCTCACTCATTCTTATCTCATGTCACAATCTAATCCACTTCTTTGCTCCTCATGCAATGTTCCTCTTTCACTCCCACATATTCTACTATCCTGTCCCTACTTTCCCCAACATCCTAACCTATTGGGCATTCTCTCAGAATCTCTTACCTTTTCCTTAGACAACCTATTCTCCTTCCACTTACACATCCTATCCTCACTTTGATCTAATTGTCTTAACCCTTGAACTCCTCACCCTTTTAACAACCTTACCTTATATACCCCATCAACTCACCCGCTCTATCCTTTCACTACTTTTAAATCTAACTTTATCCTAATTATTAACTAATTCTTAACCCATTTTCTGCTACTATATTTACCCTAGTGCAAAATGACCTTGATGTCTAGCACATTTATATGGTTTGAACTATTAACCATTAACCATTCTGGAAAACCACTAATAAAGTCTAACTGAACCAAAATATTTTCTTACCTGGGGGCTTTGCCCCAATCCCTTGTTCATTGTTTTTATGGGGGGCTTAGGAACCGGAGGCACAAAGGGAGGGGATCACCCCTGCCTTGACCTCAGCCCTCGCCTCAACTAATTTTTTATGGTCTTTTTTTTCTTCTCTTCTTCATCCCCTTTTTATAATCGTTAAACTCATTTTTACCCTTTTTCGCCACAGTACGTTATCATAATGCTATATGGCCTTTGTCAACACATTTATTTGTTTTAAATAAAACCCTTAACCACTCTGGGAATCCACAAACATCGCTTTAAAGAATCATCTTTTACCTTAGATTATGACACCTCAAAATTTTTTTTTTTTAATAAAAAGATAAAAATTGCTATATTTTGCATTAGCCGCAAATGTCCTTAGATGCTGATTGGGGATAAAAAGAAAATTCATTTCAGAACAGCCACCTCCGGCCCTCCGCTGGGAGCGCCACCACACTTGGCACTTGCTCCCATATCTGTGTATGGTTTTCTATTACTTGTGTGTTTTTCTTCAACTTAGGAGACGGAGACTGAGGGTCAATCACCCCCCTACCTTGGACCTCACCCCTTGCCTTAACTAATTTTGCTTGATCTTATTTTCTCCTCCTTTCCTTTTCCTTCTTTTTTTCATCCCTTTCTTCTGTCCACTATCTTAAATTATTAAAACATTTTTACCCTTTTCCCCCACAATACTTTATCATAATGCAATATGATCTGTGATGTCTATACAATTTGTTTTGACTATTAACCATTCTGGAAAATTTAAAACATCGCCCTTTTGAACCAAAAACACTTCTTTTTCCGGTAGCTTCACCCCCAGTCCCACCCTATTGCTGAATTTTGAATACGCCGCTAATGATCTTAGATGTTGATGCAGCAAAAAATTTCATTAAAAAAATAATTAATCAGTACAGTGCTACACCCCCTCCCCCAATCCCTTGTCCGTTGTTGACGAGGAGGGGGGGCTTAGGATTTGAGGGCTGAGACCTAATGCTGGGGATTTCCCTTGCATCGGGCCTCAATTCGACTCAACTAATTTTTGTATGGTCAAATTTTCCCTCCCCCTTTTTGTTTGTTTCTGTCTCTTCTCCAACCGCTTCTTCTATCCATTTAGTAAGCTGTGAGAGCCGTGTTGAAAGAATGAAAGACTGACCATGGCCAGTAATGAAGATTTTATACCCTTATTAGGGGCAATGAGGCTTGTCCCTACATCAAATTCTCCGGTTCCCTGACCCCGACCTTTTCCCACATTACTCTTAATTAAGAGTATCCGCTTGTTGGTCGTAAAATCCGGAACATAAAACACTATTTTGGCAAAATTATGTTTCCTCAACTACATCTACATCTATTTCAACTGTCGGGCGTCAGATTCATAACTATCAGACAAACATTCCCCTTCCCCTTTATCTATCCATTCCATTCCTCCATGGCTCATACCTTACCCCAAAATTTGCTCCTCTTTTTTTCCCTTGACCCCCAAAAATCAGATTCCCCCTTCTATGGTTCCAAATCCACCTCACTTGCTGGTTTCGCAGTAATTTCCCCAATTCGCACTTTCAAATACCCCCTCCTTACTGAATCCAGTGTCCTACTACAGAACTGTATATTCTCCTTTTTGCCCTTAAAACACATGTAGACTACTTGCTCCCTTCTTTCGCTATTTTTACTGAGTCCCACAACTTATTATCTTTCATAAAGGCTATGCACTCGACCAATCCCCTTTCCTGCAAGATTCAGAATGATTGTTCTAACCTATCTACGTGCCACAAATCTAACAAATTTTTGCTGGGTGCCCAGCCATGTTGGAATTACCTGCAATGAGTAGGAATACTCCAGCACGCTCCGCCGCTGTACCCACATCGCACCACCCAATTTCTCACGGGATCCAGCCGGATTATTACCACAACTGTCACATCCCCCTCTCAGAAATGATCATCTCCGGAAATTTCCCCTTTACAAAATTCTGTATTCTTTCACAAACCACGCATAAAAAGCGGCTACGCTTCCTTTGCAAAAAAAGGTATGTTTGAGCTGGCATTTGGGGAGCCTCTCCTCACTGACAATTTCTTCCCTACTTTCCATGTTCCTTTTGGAAGGCCAATTCAGTCCTGCTGATTTTCACCCTGTTAGGAACAACACTAACAAAACGCCTATGTTGTCCTTGCAATCAATACCAAAACAAATGCAGAGTCTGTCCAACTCTCTCTCTCCTTCCGTGAATACGTGGAGGATTCATTGTTTCCTGGGCGGGTGTTGGAGGAGCCGAAAACCCCTAGCGGGGGGGTCACAGCCCTCTGCATTAAACAGTATAGTGACTGATTTGGTACTGTGATTACAGCAAGTCGGTGAATTCCACCTGCACACGCGCGCCGAAAACTCTCGAAAAAATAGTCAATAGATATCGCATTACAATGCCGTAAACGTAACCACAGCCAATTGAAAATGTCAAACTTTAAAAATTTTCGGGCGTTTATTTAATTTGTTTCACAGAAGCACTCTGAGCCTACAGCTTTCCTTATTTCCCGCTACCTTTTTCAAGATCATACATTTATCTCTTATTTGATGAATGAACCAATGCACTTCCAAACCCTTGAGTATATACCTTTCTAATAAATAACATTTTATGACTGAGATAAAAACAAAAAACGTTTTCCGATTACCAGGTAACAGAAGATGAAACACAAGAGAAAACAGTTTATTTTATATATATTAAATTATCTAAAATCTTTAATCCCTTTCTGGCATTTCTTGATTTGTTAAAGTGAACCTTTCTATGCTAGAAGTTTCAATATTTTTTATTTTCCACGTCCCTTACAGGCCAATGCATCCAAGCACATATATTTGTACTTGTACTTGGACTTAAGTACGATTTTTATGTATTTGTACTTCTACTTGGAGTTTAAAAAATTTAATTGAACTTGTTCCTGTATTTGTACTTAGACTTTAAGTACTTTGAAAAAAATACCAAGTACATTCAAGTACACTACTGAAGTAAAAATTATATACACTGTGAACAGATTCTAGCGAACTTTGTGAAGGGTAAAGGGACATAATTATGTAGTATTTTCTCAATTGGTAACATGCTGCAAAATACAGGGCCAAAACAACACCTCATTACTCAACAAGCATGAACGCGTTCCACTCTTCATTCCTTCATCTCCAATGGCCATTCTAACGGTACTCACGGGACTTGTGTGATGCCAACGGCGAAAATGACTGCTTGACCCTAGCCTCCCGAAGGAGACCAGTCGATTGATCTGACCCGGGCCCGGGTAAAACCAAAGACGCGCGCGACAAACACGGGAGAACCCCTGGGAAAGACCAGAGGGGATGGGCCCTTCCACCTACAAGATATGCATAATTGTTTGGAACCCTTTGTTCATCCCTCTCAAATGAGTCAGCCACCCAAAGACTGATTCACCTCAGAGAGGGAGCTCAGGTCATGCACCTTTTAAAGGGCGGTTCCATTTGGCAGGCTCGTTGGTATCATTCACTACAGCATAGACAAGCAGGAGTCGACCACGACTTCACGGACTTGTGATAACTTTACACAACCCAACATTAAGCTGAATGCAAGCATTGCAAAGCGAAACTCCTGCTCTAAGTATGTAACTTCCAACCTGCACAAATATATGAAGGAAGGCTCATTTTTTAAAAGTGTTTTTCTAAGGGTCACAATCTGCAATTACTCCAAGTGTGTATTTTTTATGGGAAAGACGGAGGGCAGCCCTTTCCTTTTTTACCCCTCTCCCAAAATGAGACGTTGATCCTCAAATTACCATTGGTTATTTTTACACATGTTATATTTTTGTTACGTGTGTTATTTTTGATGCTTCAAATGAGTAACTGGGAGAATTATGGCTATTTGGAAAAAAGGGGTATCTGGGGGCTGGTAGCAGGAGTCGGTTTCGTATGTTCGCCATCTCAGTATTTCGTATGTTGATGTGACGTTTAAGTTAACTAAGACGTAAAAGTAATCACCCCACCAACCAATAGTTTTTGTTTTCCTTTATATGAGACTCTATGCATTTCAGATATTTAATTTACATTATTTATTTTCAGAGAAAACATAAACCAGATGTATGAGGAAGCATGCAAAAGTCACAGCCCCGGGGGGAGAACAGCAACTACAGTCAATCAAATCTGGATGGATTTGTCAAATATCCTAAGAATTCTTCGCCTATCGATGTTAGACAACAGCAACTCAACAATGCACTTGTCCTTTTGTCGCAAACAACCTTGTTGTTTGGGGTAGAGAGCTCTTACTTCAATGACTGATCCTCGGCACCAGATCCCAAACTGGAAAGCACCTGGTGAAAAACACAGCAAAATAGGTGCACTGAAGTTAGATATTCTGTGAAAGCATAACTTGAGTGTACACAGGCTGTTAGACTCGAACTTGACATTTGGTCCTATAGGCAGATGAGATTTTACACATAAAATTACTGCTCATTTCACCCATGAACGGCCCCTTGAAAACGGCCGTTCTGAGCTACAAATGCTTCCGTGGCCGCCACACAGTACACAACATTATGGAAGAATATAAGGAAACTATAAAAAACACAAACATCATAAAAGACAATAAAGATATCAGTATTTTCACTTCCTGCCTTTTTAAGATATTTATGATTCTGAAATTTTGATTCAGAAGAGGAATTTGAAGAAGTGGACCTGGATGTTTACAATATGGTTTAAAAAAATGATTTATACAAGTTCTGCCAACTGAGTACAATTCATCCTTCGCCCTCACTGCAACTTGTAATAAAGGATGGTCTACGAGAAGCAGGGCAATTAAAATTGGCTCTCAGTAAAGCCTCAAAGTTATTATTATTTTTTTCGACACAAATCCACCATTGCTGCTGATGTTTTGGAAGGTGAGAAAAATTAGATTCTATTTGTGCAACATGATGGAATTCCCAAGTGAAAATGGCTAGATCATTGTTTTAATATTCCTGAACAAAACTTTAGAATCATAGATGATCATAATCTACTTAAAGACATGCCAGAAATCTTGAGCCATATGAGGGCCCCAGATTGTCACTGAAGCAACCACTGTGACTGCAAGTCTGGTCTACCTCCCATTAGGGCCTCAAATTTCATCTAAACCATATGGAATCCATTTTTTAACTGAAATCTGTAGAGAAACATTTTGAGCACTATGAAGATAGAAGAGTTTAGGTGCTGGGAACAATTCTATACCCACGGTTTAAGCTCGATTCCTGAAGAAGAAAAGGGGCTCAGAAAGACTAAGCAAATTCAGCACAATCCACATTAACAAAATCCTGGTGAAGACATACAAGAACCAAAGGAGCCTTAAGAATGGTTAATAGTTAATGGTTAAAAAACAAGATAAATGTGCTAGACATCTAAGGTCTGGAGCACTTAGTTAATGTTAGGGAAGGGTGGTTGAGTTAGTGATTTGTTGTCTAAGCTGGGCAAAGGAATTGTGAGTGAAAGGGTTAGGGTCGGGTGTGGAAAGGGAGTTAGATTAGATGGAGGATATGTATGCGTTTGAGGAAAGAGAATGGTTTTGAAACGAAAGTGTAGGATTCTGTAAGGATTTCTGATAGGTTGGAGGTCGGTAAAGGGAGGATAGGTGGGGGAAAGCAGAGTATGGACGAGACAAAAAGGGGAATGTGGGGAAGAGACAAAATGAAATTGGGGATTGGTATTGGAGGATGTGTAAGAAAGGTCTCTTGAAGGCATACAATAGATGGGTTATAAGGGGAAAAGGGATATGACAAAGGTCGGTCTGTGGGAGCGGAAACCGCGAATATTCCCCAAAGAAGATAGTTATACTTTAGTGATATAGATTGTAGTACGTTTTGGAGATTTTGAAGGGAAGCAGCTAGAGGTGGGATAAGGACCGAGAGGTCTGAGAATGGAGAAAGGTGTGGGAGTTGGTGTTCTACTAGGAGGGTATTAGGAGACAGAAGGTCTGTGGAAGGGGGTACTTGTGACTAAGGGATTCACGTGTGTATCCAGGGGGGAGTGGAAGGGTAGAGGGGATGGTGGGAGGGTTACATAAGGGATTCACGTGTTATCCAGGAGGGAATGGAAGGGATAGAGGGGGTGGTGGGGGGGCAATGTGGGTGGGGTTGGGGTCGGGGGGGATGGGCTTGTTGGAGGGGTTTGGAGGATAGGGTGTAGGGGGGGGATCGTTAGGAGGAGGATGGATATCACAGTTACTTGGAGTGTGAAAGGAGCAGGAGTTTGTAAGTTTGGAGGTTGAGTGTCAGTTCATTAAGTAATCTTGAATATTGGTTGGGGAGTTTTGGGGGATAAAGGATTTCTTGTGAGGGGGGAAAAGAGGATTGGTGTCTCAAGCATAGGGTTAATGGTTAATGGTTAATGTTAAAAGCAAGATAAATGTGCTAGAAACTAAGGTCATGTAGCACTATAATTAATGTTGGGAAGGGTGGTTGAGTTAGTGATTAGTTGTCTAAAACTGGGCAAAGGAAAATTTGGGGAGTGAAAGGGGTTTGAGTCGGGTGGGTAAGGAGTTAGATTAGATGGAGGATATGTATGCGTTTGAGGAAAGAAATAGGTTGTTGAAGCAGAAAGTGTGGGATTCTGTAAGGATGTCTGATAGGTTGGGAGGTCGGTGAAGGGAGGATAGGTGGGGGAAAGCAGAGGTAAGTATGGACGAGACATAAGGGGAAAGTGGGGAAAGACAAAATATAATTGGGGATTGGTATTTGGGGGATTTTAAAGGGTTAT
>NC_051420.1:35152833-35160333 GCF_015228065.2 Penaeus monodon | reverse complement strand
AAAGGTGGATATTTACCTAACAGCCGGGAGCCACCTCTCTAGCTTGACTAAACTGAACCATAATTGGATTATGGAGGCCCTGCCCTGGAACAATTGTTAATGGGTACAAAATATGTTTTTCCTCTTCAATTAAACAGTTGGCCAATTGGATTGGTACTTCTTGAAAGTGTATTGCTAGAAAGAACACTACAAAGCTATCCAGTCTGGCCAGCATTTACATCTCTGTATGAATTTTTAATTGTGATTAGCATTATCTTTAACATATTTAGATTTTAACCCAATGGATGCAGGTCATGGAGTGTTCTTTCATTAGTATATATTGTCGAGTTATCTTGCATGCCCAAATGGGACTACCACAAGTGCTCAGCTACCAAAGATGGTCAATGGGGGAGTATACCTTATGTGATCTACCTTTCCTTAGGTTTTGAGAAAAAAATCTAATGCTATGCGATTAAACAGCTGATATCATTATTGGAATATGATGTTTTACTAATGCTATTAACTGAAAATGAAAGAATTGTAAATAAGTGAAATAGTTATGATTAGTAGTAATTGGACTCATTGGTGGTTAAAGCAAATGTGGATGGCCATTATATGTAAAACACATCAATAAACTAAAACACAGTGGACGGGCATATGTGCACATGCATCCCTGGTTTGCAGCGGTTAATAAACACATGGAAGACAGAGTGAAATGTGCCATAAACAAGTTACCATTAGTATGGATACCATGGGGCGCTATGAAAATTGATTAATTCTCTCTTACCTTTTTTGTACATTGTAATAAATGATTAACTATTTTTAAAAATTGCTAATCACAATTTTTATATACATTATTTCTTACTTTTGGCATTGCTATCCTTTCTGTGTACATGAATTTTCTCTCTTACACAGCCATGATTGTAATTAGTGAGCACCATTTGACCGACTTTCCATCAGGAGGGACTTAGTTTGGATAACAAAAAAATATATAATGCAGTGGAAATTCATTGCTGTTAAGGAAGAAGACACAACAAGATTATGGTAAGCGACATGCAGAAAAGTTAAAAAGAAGAAGTATTGATGGTAGAGATTGAAGGAAAATGCTATTATATAAAAAAAGAAGATGAAAGGTCCAGTGTCCAAAGAAGTCAGAAGTCCTAAGTGAGGAAAAAGAATTTGAGAATGAGGAATGTGATGAAGAGGTAATTTACTAATCTATATAAAAGACTGAATATAATGTCTAGAATGGAAAGAAGTGAACGTTTGAAGAAGGAGCAGTTGGAGACTGACTCATAGAACTGTTGGTCATTTGGCTGAAGGGAATGCTATTTTTATAAAGGAAGGGAGAGGGAGATGCAAAAGATGAAAATCCAGTGTCTAAAAAATTAAAAAAGTCTTGATGAAGAAGCACCTGAAAGTTGCTTAGATGCTTTTATGTATGATGAAGATCCGTTTCATCGGAATCACTTGTGGCAGAGGATCATGTGAATACGTGTTCCTCTGATGGTGGGCCGCTTGTAAGATCACTTAAGAATGATGCAAAAGGGAAACATTTATGTGACCTCTGTGGTAAGAGGTTCCCTTTTATGAGTAAGCTTTTGCGTCATATGAGGGTACATAAAAATGAGAAACCTTACAACAGTGAATTACACAAGCAAGTATTCTCTATCAAAATAGTGTCTTGAAATACACGGACCACATACCAATGATGGGCATTTCACTTGTGAAGTATGTAATAAGTCATTCACCTTAAAAGATGATATAGTGATGCACATGAGAATACACAGAAAAATGAAACCTTACAAATGTGAGGTATGCAATAAAGTATTATCTGGAAAAAGTGGTCTAGAGAAGCACATGAGAGTACACACAAAAGAGAAACCTTATAGTTGTGAGATTTGCAGCAAGGCTTTCTCTCAGAAACCCCATGTAGAATCCCACATGCGTACTCATCTACGTCTTAAACCTTTCAACTGTGAGGTATGCAAAAAGCCGTTCTCCTGTAAAAGTAGTCTAACTAAGCACATGAGATTACATACAAAGGAGAAACCTTTTAGTTGCAAATTTTTGTAGGAAGGTATTCAAAGTGTACTTTCATCTTCTTGACCACATGCATATACATACAGAGAAAAAAACCTTTTTCTTGTGATCTATGTACAAAGGCATTTGCTAGGAAAGATGATTTAGCAAGACACATAAGAATACATACACATGGGAAGCCTTATACTTGCAGTGTATGTAGTAAATCATTCTTATGGAAACACAATCTAGTGGTGCACATGAAAGGGGACATACAAAGGAAAAACCTTACAGTTGTGCCACATGTAGTAGAGCTTTTTCAGAGAAATGTAAGCTGGTGAGGCACATGAGAGTACATGCAAAAGAAAGAGCCATATAATTGAACTTTGTCTTTTAACCACTCTGTGGTGAACCTCAAATCACACAAATATATAAGCCATTTATTAATGAAAGAGGTGTAATGGAGCATTTTCACAGAAAATAGCACTAGTGGTGCATATGACTTTACATTTCAGTCCTTTGAAGGAGGTCCATTGGGATACGTATATTGCAGTGACAGAAGGTATGTATTTTGGTATCAGCTACATCAGAATGTAGCCATGTCCTCTTTTCCTTCTGTAAACACATGCTGTGGAACATAGGTTCTTTGTTCTTTAAATCAACTGCATGCAAGCTGTAAAGTACTCGGTATTAATAGAAATGTATAGAGCATATTTGAACAGCTTTAGAATTTAATCATAAGACCATAAGAACATAATTATGGCTTTTGATAGCCTTTTTATATTTTTAGTAATAATTCTATTGTGACATGTTACAGATTGCACATATTGCTTTTATTATTATTATTATTATTACTATATTTATATCTTTATACTATTAAGTATATGTAAATATCCACATGAATCCTTCTACTCAAGGAAAGTTTTAGAAAAGTGTGTGTTGTTGGGACCACCCCCTCTAGCCTGACTGCTGAGCTTTAATTGGCATTTGGAATATGTGCCATGAATTGTTAATAGGTTAACAATGTATTTTCCACTTAGTTAACCCTTACCCTATATATTTTGCTGCAGAGTACACAGATCAACCATATCTAGTATAGGGCTTCTCCCATTCATACTACTCCTTGTCAAATTGATTTATGCTTATGAAAATACTCCATATATGCCAGACATCTCTTGTGACTACTGTAAAAGTATTGGATTTCTATAATAAATACATATGTTCACAGGTCCAGTTTCATTTGAGTGCTCTGCTATGGGGTCCCTAGGTAAATGTAACAGGATAAGGAAGATCTTTCGATGTTGCTCTTAAGCTTGGCTCTACTTGCATTTGTATTCCTGAGAAGGAGAGCGAAGGAGTGTAGGAGGGGGTGCACTGGTGCAGCAAGAGAAGTTCGAGCCACTCGTTGTATTGATTGTGGTCTGTTGCTTTATGAGTAGAACATATTTACATTTTTGTTTTTGATTATATTTGCTTTGTATGTTTAAGAGATAAAATTCCACCCACAATGCAGCAGGAAGCAAACCCAAATGATATTTGTGCTAGAAAATGAGTCTCCTTATTCCTTCCCACAACTCGCTCTCAACATATTTGTTTGTTTACTTGCGTAACTGCATGTACTTTTTTCCACAAATATTTCTTAAGGCAACTTTACCATTTCGCTTATGTAAGAAACGTTCTCATTCCATGCAAAAAATGTGAGAGAGACGAGCAATCGCCTGTCTGTCTCATGATATTCACATGTATTTTACTGCTATTGAAATAAAAGTACTTCATGGGCAATAGGTTTATCCTTCTGAAAATTGGCAGATTATTATATTTAAAACCTTGATATTTTGAAAACAGACGAGATGAAGATAGAGTGTGGGAATATCAAACAATCTCACCCTGATCCAGCAAAACAATCAGCAAGCAATGAATCACTGCCATAAAGCAACATCACAGAGTAAACTGCGTCTGCGATAATATCTAGATACTCTTCGTAGTCTAGTTTCCTCGTTTTCATAATTTTACCTAAACCAAATTATTTATACATATATTAGTCAGTGGTGTTTACATCTCTACTTTGATTCAGGTCAAAAATTCTATGAATGAAAATTATTAATGAAAGGAAATTTATCTTTATAGAAAGCATGGCTTATCTGCAGCGCTAAATACGTGAAGTTATTTCTAGTCTAATGGGCGGAGCATCGGCGCAGTCGGGCGTACGAAAACACATCATATCAAAATGTCTAAGGTTGAACAAAAGCAGCTGTCTCACACATGGAGTGTCAGCCTCCTTGATAGTATAGTGATAACGTGCCTCTCATCCGACGGATCGGCAGCTTGCTTCCCAAGGTTCAACTGCAACTTGAGGTTACTGCTATTGTTGGGCACCAGTTAAACCGCCCCTTAAAATAAGGACCAAGTTCAGTTAGATCAGCACCCGTTGACTACACGTTGTCTGAGTTGCCATTAGTGGGTAAAGGCTGGGCTCCCCAAACAGGCATGGTCTGGTCGAGCCTCTGCTTCGCATTTCTGAGTTATCCTTACACGAACGTGGCAGGACGGTTTCTATACAATTACAAGAAATAATATAATTATAATAGTAATTGAGATTTGAATAACTTACACCTAATGCCACATCACAAACTAAAATCATGGGTTATAACTTAATTGCCCTAAATACAACTATTTTACTGCATTTGCATAAAGATACTTGGCAAACCTACAGTCCTCTATCATTGTTGTTAAAGTTATTTTTTATGTAGTGGCGATGTTGACTATTGTAATGGTAAATGATTATCCAATCCAAATGATTATCCAATAGTTTGAAGATTCTATTATTATTGGCAGTATTATCATCATATATCATCATCAACTATATGAAAAACGAAAGAAATTGTAATATTTAGTACCTGTGGAGCTCTGTTCGAAGGATCACATGCTGCCTGACAAAATGTTTTCAAATTCGTGGTCATGTTAGTTATCCACCTGCCTTATGATAGACTAAGTATATTTAATTTATTATTTTTTTCCCATCACGAAATAAACCAATAAACAATAATCCCTTAGGATTATTATGGTAAATTCAAACGATTGTTTATCCCAATTTTCAATACTGTCTTTGCTATTAATTATATTTAGTTTTAGTGATTACTGTAAGCCCGACAATAAATGTTATGTATTTATATATAATCTTCAACCATTTTCACATGCGTTGTATTATAAAGTATCTTTAATAATTCAGGAATTGGCCAAATGAAGCATTACAAAGTAAAATACTAAACGCATTTGGCATTTAATTTATTCGGCGGTGTCACGTAAGCGTGTTGGCGAGCTGAATGGACGGGCTGGTAGGCCTGTGTGGGCGGAGCTTAAACTTGAAATCATTTAACTACTTGCAAGAAACTGCAGACTAGGCTGCAAATTAACTCTAATAAGCAATTGCAGTTTGTAATTTCAAATCTTTGTGATTTACAAAAGGATAAGGCTACTGCAAAAGTTAAAGCAAGAATTTGTCAGCCTACATCGAGTCCCCGAGTAAACACTGGTCAACAAGCAATCATTCCCCAAACCTCCCCCCTCATGTTAAATCTTGCAGCTTTCCCAGTTCGAATTCCGTTGTGGCATGTATTACATGGTACCATGTTCTTCACCAATTGTTTTCTCTTGGCAGACGTGGGACATGAATGTGTTTATAGTGTTTCCTCTTTTATCGCACTTTCAATGTCAAAGTAACCTCTTCTGATTCATCTTTTCCTCAATTCGAAGGTGTCCCACAAAGTAGTGTACTCCCCACCACCTCATTCCTTCTTGCTGTTGTGGCTTGTTTTTAGTACTTCCTCCTCGCTGCATGTGGATTAATTAACCATCTTTGTCTACTGGGTCAGATTCTCACGTCTCTAATATCACTAATATCTTCTTAGGTCACTGACCGTGGCTTATGCTATTCTACCTCCAAATCGTTCTCCATCTCCACCCCCCCCCCCCTCTCATGTGTAGGTCTGCAGCCTCCACTCTCTTTATAAGGAACTCCGATCCAACATTGTCCTTTTGGCAAGTTACTGGGTGTTATTTTTTATTCCAAACTATCTTGGCAGGACCATGTGCTCTCCATGAAAGACCTCCGACTCTAGCAGACTCTCCATATACTTCTATCTTTGTTGGCATGGATGATTTCCTTTCTCATTCATCCTTTCCTCATTTTCAATCTCTTCTTTTTTTCTGTCCACTCATTCCCTCCTTGACTTGTACCTTCCCGTATTTGCTCTTCTGTTTTCCCTGATCCACTAAAATCAAACACTTACCCTTCAGTCCTCACTCCTTTCCTTGATTATGTCTCTACTCCAATACCCGTGTTTATACTGATGGCTCTTAATCTCCGATATTGGTTTCGCTTGTCTTTCCTTCCCACATTTTCAGCTTTCCCCTTCCTCCCGAGTCCTCTATTCTTATGGCAGAGCTGCACACGATCCTCTTCGTCTTACACTCATGTTCTCTCTTCCTTCCTCCTATTTCACTATTTTTGCCGACTCCAGTAACTTACCATCCCATATACAATCTGTGCACTCAACGACCCCCTTGAAGTTCAGGATTGGATGTTCTGCCTGTCTGCGTGCCCATTTATTACACGTTCCAGCCACTGATTACTACCCTAATTTTCCTGTTGGTTCGCTGCCAGTTTTCCAATCGGCTCTTCCCACCAATTAATTACACTGTAAAACTTGCCGTTTACCCTTAATCAGTGTGATTCCAACAGAACAAACAATGGGAGGCAGCCCTCGCTCGTTTGCGAATTGACTGCAACTGCCTCACGCACTCGTATATCGTGTCAAGTTCAAAGACACCCCTGCGGTCTCCATGCAATGTTTCGCTTTCATCCCATACATTCCGCTGTCCTGCCCCCTTTTACTATAACCCATACCTCTGCTTTTCCTAACTTGTCCTCCCTTCTCGGAACCCCCAAACCCGTTGGACATTAGTATGGAATCCCTCCATTTTTTCCTTTGACAACTTGTTCTCCTTCCTCAGACGCATAGATATCCTCCATCTGATTTTATCTCCCTTAACCTCCCTCCCCGCCTTGGTCCATTTGATCCTGTCTTTACCCATTACGCTACAATATTACGCTATAGTGACATATGAAGTTTGACGTCCAGCACATTTATTTGATTTAATCAGGAAGACATTAACTCGCCGTTCTCTTTACCCTGTTAATAATGATAATAAAAATATTTATTTCGTATAAAATACATGGCTGTATTCTACTCGTAGTAGAGTACGTAGATAAAAATGCAAGATTAAAAAGTTGATCAAGATAATAAATAAACTTTTGTAATTGATAACCATATTTTTGAGACAAGGCAGGTGTGAAAATAGTTCACATACATTAAGACTCAATACGTTGTCTGTCATTTTCTGAGGTAATATTAAAGCACAAATATATAATATATTTCACAAACTCATTGTTTACTGTGATTGTCAAATGTGTATCATTATGGTACCTTCAATCAAATA
>NC_051420.1:35138291-35145233 GCF_015228065.2 Penaeus monodon | reverse complement strand
AAAGCAGAGGTATGGGTTAAGTAAAAAGGGGGCAGGACAGCGGAATGTATGGGATGAAAGCGAAACATTGCATGGAGACCGCAGGGTGTCTTTGAACTTGACACGATATACGAGTGCGTGAGGCAGTTGCAGTCAATTCGCAAACGAGCGAGGGCTGCCTCCATTGTTTGTTCTGTTGGAATCACACTGATTAAGGGAAACGGCAAGTTTTACAGTGTAATTAATGGTGGGAAGAGCCGATTGGAAAACTGGCAGCGAACCAACAGGAAAATTAGGGTAGTATCAGTGGCTGGAACGTGTAATAAATGGGCACGCAGACAGGCAGAACATCCAATCTGAACTTCAAGGGGGTCGTTGAGTGCACAGATTGTATATGGGATGGTAAGTTACTGGAGTCGGCAAAAATAGTGAAATAGGAGAAGGAAGAGAGAACATGAGTGTAAGACGAAGAGGATCGTGTGCAGCTCTGCCATAAGAATAGAGGACTCGGGAGGAAGGGGAAAGCTGAAAATGTGGGAAGGAAAGACAAGCGAAACCAATATCGGAGATTAAGAGCCATCAGTATAAACACGGGTATTGGAGTAGAGACATAATCAAGGAAAGGAGTGAGGACTGAAGGGTAGGTGTTTGATTTTAGTGATCAGGGAAAACAGAAGAGCAAATACGGGAAGGTACAAGTCAAGGAGGAATGAGTGGACAGAAAAAAAAGAAGAGATTGAAAATGAGGGAAAGGATGAATGAGAAAGGAAATCATCCATGCCAACAAAGATAGAAGTATATGGAGAGTCTGCTAGAGTCGGAGGTCTTCATGGAGAGCACATGGTCCTGCAAGATAGTTGGAATAAAAAATAACACCAGTAACTTGCCAAAAGGACAATGTTGGATCGGAGTTCCTTATAAAGAGAGTGGAGGCTGCAGACCTACACATGAGAGGGGGGGGGGGGTGGAGATGGAGAACGATTTGGAGGTAAAATAGCATAAGCCACGGTCAGTGACCTAAGAAGATATTAGTGATATTAGAGACGGGAGAATCTGACCCAGTAGACAAAGATGGTTGATTAATCCACATGCAGCGAGGAGGAAGTACTAAAAAACAAGCCACAACAGCAAGAAGGAATGAGGTGGTGGGGAGTACACTACTTTGTGGGACACCTTCGAATTGAGGAAAAGATGAATCAGAAGAGGTTACTTTGACATTGAAAGTGCGATAAAAGAGGAAACACTATAAACACATTCATGTCCCACGTCTGCCAAGAGAAAACAATTGGTGAAGAACATGGTACCATGTAATACATGCCACAACGGAATTCGAACTGGGAAAGCTGCAAGATTTAACATGAGGGGGGAGGTTTGGGGAATGATTGCTTGTTGACCAGTGTTTACTCGGGGACTCGATGTGGGCTGACAAATTCTTGCTTTAACTTTTGCAGTAGCCTTATCCTTTTGTAAATCACAAAGATTTGAAAATTACAAACTGCAATTGCTTATTAGAGTTATTTGCAGCCTAGTCTGCAGTTCTTGCAAGTAGTAAATGATTTCAAGTTAAGCTCGCCCACACAGGCCTACCAACCCGTCCATTCAGATCGCCAACACGCTTACGTGACACACCGCCGAATAAATTAAATGCCAAATGCGTTTAGTATTTTACTTTGTAATGCTTCATTTGGCCAATTCCTGAATTATTAAAGATACTTTATAATACAACGCACGTGAAAATGGTTGAAGATTATATATAAATACATAACATTTATTTCGGGCTTACAGTAATCACTAAAACTAAATATAATTAATAGCAAAGACAGTATTGAAAATTGGGATAAACAATCGTTTGAATTTACCATAATAATCCTAAGGGATTATTGTTTATTGGTTTATTTCGTGATAGGAAAAAAATAATAAATTAAATATACTTAGTCTGTCATAAGGCAGGTGGATAACTAACATGACCACGAATTTGAAAACATTTTGTCAGGCAGCATGTGATCCTTCGAACAGAGCTCCACAGGTACTAAATATTACAATTCTTTCGTTTTCATATAGTTGATGATGATATATGATGATAATACTGCCAATAATAATAGAATCTTCAAACTATTGGATAATCATTTGGATTGGATAATCATTTACCATTACAATAGTCAACATCGCCACTACATAAAAAATAACTTTAACAACAATGATAGAGGACTGTAGGTTTGCCAAGTATCTTTATGCAAATGCAGTAAAATAGTTGTATTTAGGGCAATTAAGTTAAAACCATGATTTTAGTTGTGATGTGGCATTAGGTGTAAGTTATTCAAATCTCAATTACTATTATAATTATATTATTTCTTGTAATTGTATAGAAACCGTCGTGCCACGTTCGTGTAAGGATAACTCAGAAATGCGAAGCAGAGGCTCGACCAGACCATGCCTGTTTGGGGAGCCCAGCCTTTACCCACTAATGGCAACTCAGACAACGTGTAGTCAACGGGTGCTGATCTAACTGAACTTGGTCCTTATTTAAGGGGCGGTTTAACTGGTGCCCAACAATAGCAGTAACTCAAGTTGCAGTTGAACCTTGGGAAGCAAGCTGCCGATCCGTCGGATGAGAGGCACGTTATCACTAACTATCAAGGAGGCTGACACTCCATGTGTGAGACAGCTGCTTTGTTCAACCTTAGACATTTTGATATGATGTGTTTTCGACGCCCGACTGCGCCGATGCTCCGCCATTAGACTAGAAATAACTTCACGTATTTAGCGCTGCAGATAAGCCATGCTTTCTCATAAAGATAAATTTCCTTCTCATTAATAATTTTCATTTCAATAGAAATTTTTTGACCTGAATCAAAGTAGAGATGTAAACACCACTGACTAATATATGTATAAATAATTTGGTTTAGGTAAAATTATGAAAACGAGGAAACTAGACTACGAAGAGTATCCTAGATATTTATCGCAGACGCAGTTTACTCTGTGATGTTGCTTTATGGCAGTGATTCATTTGCTTGCTGATTGTTTTGCTGGATTCAGGGTGAGATTGTTTGATATTCCCACACTCTATCCTTCATCTCGTCTGTTTTTCAAAATATCAAGGTTTTAAATATAATAATCTGCCAATTTTCAGAAGGATAAACCTATTGCCCATGAAGTACTTTTATTTCAATAGCAGTAAAATACATGTGAATATCATGAGACAGACAGGCGATTGCTCGTCTCTCTCACATTTTTTGCATGGAATGAGAACGTTTCTTACATAAGCGAAATGGTAAAGTTGCCTTAAGAAATATTTGTGGAAAAAAGTACATGCAGTTACGCAAGTAAACAAACAAATATGTTGAGAGCGAGTTGTGGGAAGGAATAAGGAGACTCATTTTCTAGCACAAATATCATTTGGGTTTGTTTCCTGCTGCATTGTGGGTGGAATTTTATCTCTTAAACATACAAAGCAAATATAATCAAAAACAAAAATGTAAATATGTTCTACTCATAAAGCAACAGACCACAATCAATACAAACGAGTGGCTCGAACGTCTCTTGCTGCACCAGTGCACCCCCTCCTACACTCCTTCGCTCTCCTTCTCAGGAATACAAATGCAAGTAGAGCCAAGCTTAAGAGCAACATCGAAAGATCTTCCTTATCCTGTTACATTTACCTAGGGACCCCATAGCAGAGCACTCAAATGAAACTGGACCTGTGAACATATGTATTTATTATAGAATCCCAAAAATACTTTTACAGTAGTCACAAGAGATGTCTGGCAAAATAGGGAGTATTTTCATAAGCATAAATCAATTTGAAAAGGGGAGAAGTATGAATGGGAAAAAGCCATATACTAGATATGGTTGATCTGTGTACTCTGCAGCAAAATATATGGGGTAAGGGTTAACTAAGTGGAAAATACATTTTTAAACCCTATTAACAATTCATGGCAAATATTCCAAATGCCTTTAACTCAGCGTCAGGCTAGAGGGGGTGGTCCCAAAAAACACACACTTTTCTAAAACTTTCCTTGGTAGAAGGATCATGTGGATATTTACATATACTTAATAGTATAAAGATATAAATATAGTAATAATAATAATAATAATAAAGCAATATGTGCAATCTGTAACATGTCACAATAGAATTATACTAAAAATATAAAAAAAGGCTATCAAAAGCCATAATTATGTTTTATGGTCTTAGATTAAATTCTAAAGCTGTTCAATATGCTCTTACATTTCTATTAATACGAGTACTTTACAGCTGCATGCAGTTGTTTTAAAAAAACAAAGAACCTATGTTCCACAGCATGTGTTTACAAAAGGGAAAAAGAGGACATGGCTACATTCTGATGTAGCTGATCCCAAAATAAAATCCTTCTGTCACTGCAATATACGTATCCCAATGGACCTCCTCAAAGGACTGAAAGGGTAAAAGTCAATGCACCACTAGTGTATTTTCTGTGAAAATGCTCCATTACACCTCTTTCATTAATAAATGGCTTATATATTTGTGTGTTTATGAGGTTCCCACAGAGTGGTTAAAAAGGACAAAGTTCAA
Source organism: Penaeus monodon (assembly GCF_015228065.2). Taxonomy (NCBI): domain Eukaryota; kingdom Metazoa; phylum Arthropoda; class Malacostraca; order Decapoda; family Penaeidae; genus Penaeus; species Penaeus monodon. Next base: position 35,140,705 of record NC_051420.1, on the reverse strand, counting down.
TTATATGGCTCTTTCTTTTGATGTATTCATGTGCCACAGCTAATTTCCTGAAAAAGCTCTACACAGGGTGGCACAACTGAAAGGTTTTTCCTTGGTATGTACCTCAGTGCACACTAGATTGGTTTCCAAAGAATGATTTATAAAACACTGCAAGAAAGGCTTCCCAGTGTATGTTTCTTAGTGTCTTGCTAAATCATCTTCCTAGCAAATGCCTTTGTACATAGATCACAAGGGAAAAAGGTTTTTTCTCGTATGTATATGCATGGGGTCAAGAAGATGAAAGTACACTTTGAATACCTTCCTAAAAAACTTTGAAAACTAAAAGGTTTCTCCTTTGTATGTAATCTCATGTGCTTAGTTAGACTACTTTTACAGGAGAACGGCTTTTTGCATACCTCACATTTGAAAGGTTTAAGACGTAGATGAGTACGCATGTGGGATTTTACATGGGGTTTCGAGAGAAAGCCTTGCTGCAAATCTCACAAAATATAAGGTTTCTCTTTTGTGTGTACTCTCATGTGCTTCTCTAGACCACTTTTTTTCCCGATAATACTTATTGCATACCTCAATTTGTAAGGTTTCATTTTCTGTGTATTCTCATGTGCATCACTATATCATCTTTTTAAAGGGGAATGACTTATTACATACTTTACAAGTGAAATTTCCCATCATTGGTATGTGTGCCGTGTATTCAAGAACTATTTTGATTAGAGAATACTTGCTTGTGTAATTCACTGTTGTAAGGTTTTCATTTTTTTTGTACCCTCATATGACGCAAAGCTTACTCATAAAAGGGAACCTCTTACCACAGAGGTCACATAAATGTTTCCCTTTTTATCATTCTTAAGTGATCTTACAAGCGGCCCACCATCAGAGGAAACCCTATTTACATGATCCTCTGCCAAAAGTGATTTCCCATGACAAGGGGTCTTCATCATACATAAAAGCATCTAAGCAACTTTAGGTGCTTCTTCATCAAGACTTTTAATTTTCAGACACTGGATTTTCATCTTTTGCATCTCCTCCCTTCCTTTATAAAAATAGCATTCCCTTCATCAAAATGACCAACAGTTTCTATTGAGTCAGTCTCAACGCTCCTTCTTCAAGACTTTCAACTTCTTCCAATTCTAGACATTTATATTCAGTCTTTATATAGATAGTATTCTCTTCATCACAGTCCTCATTCTCAAATGCTTCCTCACTTAGACTTCGACTTCTTGGACACTGGACTTTTATCTTCATTTTTATATAAATAGCATTTCTTCATCTCACCCTCAATAACTTCTTTTTTTACTTTCTGCAATTCCTGCTTACCAATATCTTTTGTGTCTTCTTCCTTAACAGCAATGGGAAATTCCACTGCATTATATATTTTTGTATCCAAACCTAAGTCATCCATGATGGAAGTCGGTCACTCACTAATTACAATCAAAGGCTGTGGAAGAGAGAAAAGTCATAACAAAAGGATAGCAATGCAAAAGTAAGAAATAATGTAGATAAAAATGTGATAGCATTTTAAAAAATAGTATCAGTTTATTACAATTGTACAAAAAAGGGAAGAGAGAATTAATCATTCATAGCGACATGGTATACACTAGGTACTTGTATGGCACATCACCTGTCATTCATTTGGTTATTAACCCAATGCAAACCCGGGATGCATGTGCACATATGCGTCCACTGGTTTTAGTTAGTTGAATGTGTTACATATAAATGGCTCCACATGTGCTTAACCACCAAAGAGTCAATTACTAATATACCTATTTCACTTATTAATTCTTTTCATTTCAGTTTAAAAGCATTATAACAATCATAATTCCAATAATGATATCAGTGTTAATTGCAATAGATTTGATTTTTTCTCAAAAACCCAAGGAAAGGGTGAGATCACATAGGTATACTCATTTACTCTTTGGTAGCTGAGCACTTGTGGAGTCATTTTCATGCAAAGATAACTCACAAATATTACTATGAAAAACACTCATGAACCTGGCAGCATTGGGTTAAAATCTTTAAAAATGTGAAAGAAATGTCATAATCGCATTAAAATTCATCAGATTTATGCTGGCCCGACTGAGCTTGTAGTTTTTCTAGCAATACACTTTCAAGAAGTACCAATCCAAAATTGGCAGCTGTTAATTAAGAGGAAAACATATGTTACCATTAACAATTCCAGGCAGGGCCTCCCTATGCCAATTATGGTTTAGTAGTCAAGCTAGAGAGGTGGCTCCCAGGGCCTGTTAGTAAATATCACTTTTCCAAAACTTTTCCCAAGTGTATAGGATTTCTGGTAAATGTTTATATAAATTTACAGAAAAACATATATGATGACAAAAAATAAAAAATAAAAATAAAAAAATAAAAAAAAAGTGAGTCAATTACATGTTATCACAAGAGATCTTTACTAATAATAT
>NC_051420.1:35125791-35130791 GCF_015228065.2 Penaeus monodon | reverse complement strand
AGAATGATGCAACAGGGAAACATTTATGTGACCTCTGTGGTAAGAGATACCCTTTTATGAGTAAGCTTTTGCGTCATATGAGGGTACATACAAATGAGAAACCTTACAACAATGAAGTATGCAAGCAAATATTCTCTAATCAAAATGGTTTCTTAAAATACATGGACACATATACCAAATATGGACATTTCACATGTGAAGTATGTAATAAGTCATTCTCCTTAAAAGATGATATAATGATGCACATGAAAATACACAGAAAGGAGAAACCTTATGTATGTGAGATATGCAGTAAAGTAATATCTGGAAAAAGTGGACTAGAGAAACACATGAGAGTACACACAAAGGAGAAACCTTACAGCTGTGAGGTTTGCAGCAAGGCATTCTCTCAGAAACCCCATCTAGAATCCCATAAGAGTACTCATCTAAAAGTTAAACCTTTCAACTGTGAGTTATGCAAAAAGCCATTCTCCTGTAAAAGTAGTATAAGGAAGCACATGAGATTACATTCAAATAAGAAACCTTTTAGTTGTAAAGTTTGTAGGAAGGCATTCACAGTGAACTATCATCTAGTGGACCACATGCATGTACATTCAGAGGAGAAACCTTTTTCTTGTGATGAATGTAAAAAGGCATTTGCTAGGAAAGATGATTTAGCAAGACACATGAGAATACATACACATGGGAAGCCTTATACTTGCAGTGTATGTAGTAAATCATTCTCACGGAAACATAGTCTAGGGGTGCACATGAGGGTACATACGAAGGAAAAACCTTACAGTTGTGCCACATGTAATAGAGCTTTCTCAGAGAAACGTAAGCTAGTGAAGCACATGAAAGTACATGCAAAAGAAAGAACCTTACAATTGTGAAATATCTTAACAGAATTTTTGTGTTTTAACCATCATGTGGTGAATTTTAGAAAATCTCATAAATACATAAAGCCATTTATTAATGAAAGAGGTGTAATGGAGCATTTTCACAGAAAATAGCACTAGTGGTGCATATGATCTTACATTTCAATCCTTTGAAGGAGGTGCATTGAGATACTTATATTACAGTGACAGAAGGCATGTATTTTGGTATCACCTACATCAGAATGTAGTCATGTCCTCTTTTTTTCTGTAAACACATGCTGTGGAACATGGGTTCTTTGTTCTTTCAATTAACCACAAGGAAAGTTGTAAAATACTGTATATGGAGAGTAAAGTAAATGGAATGTTATATATTTTAATGACAAACCTTTGTTGATAAATCCATGATGAAGATGATTATGACTTTTGATAACCTTTTTATAATATTATTAGTAATAGATCTCTTGTGATAACATGTTATTGACTTCACTTTTTTTTTATTTTTTTTATTTTTATTTTATTTTTTTTTTGTCATCATATATGTTTTTCTGTAAATTTATATAAACATTTACAGTAATCCTACTACACTTGGAAAGTTTTGGAAAAGTGATATTTACCTAACAGGCCCTGGGAGCCACCTCTCTAGCTTGACTACTGAACCATAATTGGCATATGGAGGCCCTGCCTGGAATTGTTAATGGGTAACATATGTTTTCCTCTTAATTAACAGCTGCCAATTTGGATTGGTACTTCTTGAAAGTGTATTGCTAGAAAGAACTACAAGCTCAGTCTGGCCAGCATACATCTGATGAATTTTAATTGCTGATTATGACATTATCTTTCACATATTTAAGATTTTAACCCAATGCTGCCAGGTTCATGGAGTGTCTTTCATAGTAATATTTGTGAGTTATCTTTGCATGCAAATGACTCCACAAGTGCTCAGCTACCAAAGAGTCAATGAGTATACCTATGTGATCTCACCCTTTCCTTAGGTTTTTGAGAAAAAAATCTAATGCTATTGCAATTAACACTGATATCATTATTGGAATTATGATTGTTATAATGCTATTAACTGAAATGAAAAGAATTAATAAGTGAAATAGGTATGATTAGTAATTGACTCATTGGTGGTTAAGCACATGTGGAGCCATTTATATGTAAACACATTCAACTAACTAAAAACACAGTGGACGCATATGTGCACATGCATCCCTGGTTTGCATTGGGTTAATAACCAATGAATGACAGAGTGAATGTGCCATACAAGTACCATAGTGTATACCATGTCGCTATGAAATGATTAATTCTCTCTTACCTTTTTGTACAATTGTAATAAACTGATACTATTTTTTAAAATGCTATCACATTTTTATCTACATTATTTCTTACTTTTGCATTGCTATCCTTTCTGTTATGACTTTTCTCTCTTCCACAGCCATGATTGTAATTAGTGAGTGACCGACTTCCATCATGGATGACTTAGGTTTGGATACAAAAATATATAATGCAGTGGAATTCATTGCTGTTAAGGAAGAAGACACAAAAGATATTGGTAAGCAGGAATTGCAGAAAGTAAAAGAAGAAGTTATTGATGGTAGAGATGAAGAAAATGCTATTTATATAAAAAATGAAGATGAAAGTCCAGTGTCCAAAGAAGTCAGAAGTCTAAGTGAGGAAGCATTTGAGAATGAGGACTGTGATGAAGAGAATACTATCTATATAAAGACTGAATATAAATGTCTAGAATTGGAAGAAGTTGAAAGTCTTGAAGAAGGAGCAGTTGAGACTGACTCAATAGAAACTGTTGGTCATTTTGATGAAGGGAATGCTATTTTTATAAAGGAAGGAGAGGGAGATGCAAAAGATGAAAATCCAGTGTCTGAAAAATTAAAAAGTCTTGATGAAGAAGCACCTGAAAGTTGCTTAGATGCTTTTATGTATGATGAAGATCCCTTGTCATCGGAATCACTTGTGGCAGAGGATCATGTGAATACGTGTTCCTCTGATGGTGGGCCGCTTGTAAGATCACTTAAGAATGATGCAAAAGGGAAACATTTATGTGACCTCTGTGGTAAGAGGTTCCCTTTTATGAGTAAGCTTTTGCGTCATATGAGGGTACATAAAAATGAGAAACCTTACAACAGTGAATTACACAAGCAAGTATTCTCTAATCAAAATAGTGTCTTGAAATACACGGACACACATACCAATGATGGGCATTTCACTTGTGAAGTATGTAATAAGTCATTCACCTTAAAAGATGATATAGTGATGCACATGAGAATACACAGAAAAATGAAACCTTACAAATGTGAGGTATGCAATAAAGTATTATCTGGAAAAAGTGGTCTAGAGAAGCACATGAGAGTACACACAAAAGAGAAACCTTATAGTTGTGAGATTTGCAGCAAGGCTTTCTCTCAGAAACCCCATGTAGAATCCCACATGCGTACTCATCTACGTCTTAAACCTTTCAACTGTGAGGTATGCAAAAAGCCGTTCTCCTGTAAAAGTAGTCTAACTAAGCACATGAGATTACATACAAAGGAGAAACCTTTTAGTTGCAAAGTTTGTAGGAAGGTATTCAAAGTGTACTTTCATCTTCTTGACCACATGCATATACATACAGAGAAAAAACCTTTTTCTTGTGATCTATGTACAAAGGCATTTGCTAGGAAAGATGATTTAGCAAGACACATAAGAATACATACACATGGGAAGCCTTATACTTGCAGTGTATGTAGTAAATCATTCTTATGGAAACACAATCTAGTGGTGCACATGAGGGTACATACAAAGGAAAAACCTTACAGTTGTGCCACATGTAGTAGAGCTTTTTCAGAGAAATGTAAGCTGGTGAGGCACATGAGAGTACATGCAAAAGAAAGAGCCATATAATTGAACTTTGTCTTTTAACCACTCTGTGGTGAACCTCAAAATCACACAAATATATAAAGCCATTTATTAATGAAAGAGGTGTAATGGAGCATTTTCACAGAAAATAGCACTAGTGGTGCATATGACTTTACATTTCAGTCCTTTGAAGGAGGTCCATTGGAATACGTATATTGCAGTGACAGAAGGTATGTATTTTGGTATCAGCTACATCAGAATGTAGCCATGTCCTCTTTTCCTTCTGTAAACACATGCTGTGGAACATAGGTTCTTTGTTCTTTAAATCAACTGCATGCAAGCTGTAAAGTACTCGGTATTAATAGAAATGTAAAGAGCATATTTGAACAGCTTTAGAATTTAATCGTAAGACCATAAGAACATAATTATGGCTTTTGATAGCCTTTTTATTATATTTTTAGTAATAATTCTATTGTGACATGTTACAGATTGCACATATTGCTTTTATTATTATTATTATTATTACTATATTTATATCTTTATACTATTAAGTATATGTAAATATCCACATGAATCCTTCTACTCAAGGAAAGTTTTAGAAAAGTGTGTGTTGTTGGGACCACCCCCTCTAGCCTGACTGCTGAGCTTTAATTGGCATTTGGAATATGTGCCATGAATTGTTAATAGGTTAACAATGTATTTTCCACTTAGTTAACCCTTACCCTATATATTTTGCTGCAGAGTACACAGATCAACCATATCTAGTATATGGCTTCTCCCATTCATACTACTCCCTTGTCAAATTGATTTATGCTTATGAAAATACTCCATATATGCCAGACATCTCTTGTGACTACTGTAAAAGTATTATTGGATTTCTATAATAAATACATATGTTCACAGGTCCAGTTTCATTTGAGTGCTCTGCTATGGGGTCCCTAGGTAAATGTAACAGGATAAGGAAGATCTTTCGATGTTGCTCTTAAGCTTGGCTCTACTTGCATTTGTATTCCTGAGAAGGAGAGCGAAGGAGTGTAGGAGGGGGTGCACTGGTGCAGCAAGAGACGTTCGAGCCACTCGTTTGTATTGATTGTGGTCTGTTGCTTTATGAGTAGAACATATTTACATTTTTGTTTTTGATTATATTTGCTTTGTATGTTTAAGAGATAAAATTCCACCCACAATGCAGCAGGAAGCAAACCCAAATGATATTTGTGCTAGAAAATGAGTCTCCTTATTCCTTCCCACAACTCGCTCTCAACATATTTGTTTGTTTACTTGCGTAACTGC
>NC_051420.1:35116255-35121255 GCF_015228065.2 Penaeus monodon | reverse complement strand
AGAAAACATTTATGATCTTAGCCCTTCCCAGGTGACTTATTTCTGTGACACAATAGCCACCACAGTTGTCTGCATTAGGGTATCAGCTGGCTATCATGTTCCAGGATACCACTGTGCTCCCAATTAATTTGATTTCCATTCCCTTGAATATGCTGACAACAAGACTAGGTTTCAATGAAGGAATGACATGGGATTCATGCCAGAATCATCCAATACACTTTATATATATATATATATATATATATATATATATATATATATATATATATATATAATATATATTATATGTATGTATATATCTGTATAATAATTATATATATATATATATATATATATATCAATATATATATATATATATGTATGTATGTATATATATAAGGCCGTGGTGGCCGAGTGGTTAGAGCATCAGACTCAAGACTGGCATGACGGCAATCTGAGTTCGAGATTCGAGTCACCGGCCGGCGCGTTGTACCCTTGGGCAAGGAACTTCACCTTGATTGCCTACCCAGCCACTGGGTGGCCAAGCCAGCCCAAGTCAGTGCTGGTCCCAAGCCCGGATAAAATAGAGAGAATGATTACCTAAAAGGTAAAACACCGGCACTCTCCGTCGAAAGGAACTGAGGACCCTACCACGTACTCACTCCAAGAGCATCACAACATGAAAACTACAATTAAGTATCATGCTGTGACCACGGCGGCTCAAACATGAACCTACCGTTAAAAAACAAAAAAAATTATATATATATATATATATATATATATATATATATATATATATATCTATATAGTATATATATTTGTGTGTGTGTGTGTGTGTGAGAGTGTGTGCGCATATAATATATGTATATGTATATATATATATATATATATATATATATATATATATATATATATATATATATATATATATATACTTACACATATGCATATATATACATATATATTGTTACGCCTACCGCCTCGTCTCTCTGCCACCAACACAAGGCAGGCTAGGCAGACGGCGTGCTATCCACAGGGTTGTGAACACTGAACAGCTCCAAGAGGCACCGAGCACCACAGCGTCCCAGAACAGCAGGAGGGGAAACGCCACGTGGCGAGGCAGGGCACGAAATAAACACAAAATGACAGTCTTTCCTTTATTTATACAAGTTATTTACCCGTACACTTTTCTATAAGCACAATACAGGGGGAAACCAGCATGTCACACTGCACGATACAGCTTATAACAGGGCAACACAAAGTATATCAGGTCACAAGGGCACACACGAGGTCTTCACAGGAGCAGCACCCAACTGCGTCTCCCTTGGCTTGTTCCTCCGCTCCTCCGCCCACAGCCAGTTGCGTCATGTTTGCCCAGGTCATCCCTTTCATGTTAACACATGCCCAGGTCATCCTTTTCATGTTAACACATGTTTCGCACAAAATTCTTTCAAACAAAAGTAACCGTAATTGAAAATCAGTTCTCAGAAACACAAAAATCTTTCATCCAGCGCGGCTTTCTTCGCTCTCGCTGGGGTCGCTCTGGAGGAGGTGTGGGCGGCGGTAGATTGGCAGTGGCACCCAGAGGGGTATCTCCTACCCCAAGACCTGGATCATGGTCACCATTGACGTCTGTTGCATCGCCCTCACCATCCAAATGCTCATCCTCATCTCGGTCAGCGTCTGCCACGCCCTCATCGCCGCTACTGGGGCTATAGTCATCTTCTTTTTCACCATGGCCCCAGGAGTAGCTTCCTGGGCCATGGTAACGCCACAGCCGGTGCGCCAAGTCCTCGAGGAAGTCAGGCAACGGCCCCACACCAACCAACTCCTCACTTCCCGACGACTCTTCTGGATGCTCCACTTCCTCACAAGTGCCCAGCTTTGCACCAGCTGGCACCTTCTGGGCCTTATCGGAGAAGTTAGCTACCAACACTGTAACTAACCCCTCCCCAGGTTCAACAAGGCTCCGCCCAACCGCTACGCCGTCAGCCAGCTGCAGGTTTTGAATGGGCTCCACGAGGCCCTCTACTCCATGCATCACTCTTGACAGTCGACACCGGATTCTAGACTCTGTCCTGGGGGCAAGGTGCAGTCGCTCAGCCGTAACTACCTCTGCACAGCCAACCTCTGGAAGCAAGGGCACATCTTCACCATGCACCCTCAGCAGCTTCCGTCCAAGGTCGACACACGCCTTACTCTGCGTCAGGTAGTCAAGGCCCAGCAAGCAGTGCTCGTCCAGATCGGCCACATACACCGGCAGCCGCTGCACCGTGCTGCCCACGCCAATACGAGCCTCCACTGGCCCCTTGAGCTGCACACAATGCCCCGTGACACCACACAGTCTCTGTGGTACGTCTGGAAGTCGCATAGTGGCTAACATATCAGGCCGCACTTGGGTCTTCTCAGCCCCAGTGTCAGACGGCATGGCTTCCCATCTACTGAGCCCTCCACCTGCATCGTGCTGGTTCGACGGCAGCTTGCCCAAGTCGGGGCCCGGGAACCAAGGACGGCTGGGTTTCGGCCCCCTTCTCCAGCCTGTCCGAGTTTTCCGCCTGTACCACTTCCTTAGCCTTAGGACATGCACTCGGATGGTGACCATACCTGCCACAGTCCTTGCAGCACTGCTGGAAGGCATCAGAATCCGTCCGCTTGAGAGGACATGTTCTCCGCTCCCTCCGACACCGACTACGTCTGTGCCCTTCCTCACCGCAGCCCCAACACAAGCCTTGAAAAGTGCTCAGGCTCACCTTCCTCAATGCTATCTTCTCCACTTTAGCCTTCCGGCCCCAGAGGTCATGGTGGGGCTGAGCAGCTGGCCCTAGGCCACTGGTTGCCTTCAGGAAGGCCTCGAACTCCAAGGCCTGCAGGTCCTCAGGGTGTGCCTGCTTGACGTAGATTTGCAGCTGCTGGTCCTGCAAAGCGTCAACAAAGAAATCGCGGGCCAGGACCACGATCATCTCTTCTGCAGCTGCAGGGTACGACCTCCTTACCAGCGCCTCCACATCCTGCGCCAGCTGGGACAGTGTCTCGCCACGCTCACGAGTCCGCTTCTTCAAGCGGGCCCGATATACCTCGGCCAGGTGGTGGTGCCCGAAACGGCGTTTCAAAGCCTCCGCCACGCTGGTGTAAGAGGCATGTTGGATGCCGCAGGATGCCCAACACTTCCACCGCAGGGCCCTTACAGCTGTTACCAGCTGCAGGGCCTTCTCTTCCTGGCTCCAGCCCTGGGCAGATGCCAGCATTTCAAATTGGGCGACATATGCCTCCCAGGCCACCTTCCCGTCATACTCAGCTGGCTTACGCTTCACAGAATGTCTGGAGGCCGAGGGGCTGCGGGGTGGAGAACGCGTGCCGTGAACTAACACGCCCGGGGGGGAGGAAGGGGGTGAGGGAGGCAACGTGGCGGGTTGATGCACGGGTCCGAGTTTGCCGCCACCTATACCTAAGGGAGCGGTTCCGATGGGTCCCGTCTTCTGCAGCGACCACTGGCTCTGACACGATGCTGCGAGGCCCGGGGTTTTCCTGCTACGGACCCCAGGCAGACCCCAGTAAATCTGACACTCTGGCATCTGTTGCCAGAACCTCGTCTGCCTTCTCTGCTTGCAACGTACTACCTCGTGACGCCGCCTTTCCGCCTTCACTTCCTCCCTCAGGCCCTGAACCTCGCCCTTCAGAGTCTGCACCTCCTCCATCAGTTCACTCTTCACGCTGTTGCAGGCCTTGTCGGTGTACTGCTGAGTTTCCATCTTCACAGATGCAAGATTGCTCTGTAGCACCTCAACAAGTTGGCAGAACTGTTCCTCTGCCTTCCTTGCCTGCATCTCGACGAGATGGTGCGCCTGCTCGCGTGCCCTCTGTGCCTGCTCTTCTGCCCTTTGTGCCATTTCCTCCCTCATACCGGCCAGCATGGCAGTGATCAGGTCCATCTGGCTCGGCTTCACGTCACTCGTGCCTGCCTCAGTCATAGCCTCCTCTCCCTCATAGCTGCTGCCATCTTTGGACCACATGATAAATCGGCGCGTCTCACTGATCAAATATCACAAATCCCACTCCTGACACCATTTGTTACGCCGACCGCCTCGTCTCTCAGCCACCAACACAAGGCAGGCTAGGCAGACGGCGTGCTATCCACAGGGTCGTGAACACTGAACAGCTCCAAGAGGCACCGAGCACCACAGCGTCCCAGAGCACCAGGAGGGGAAACGCCATGTGGGGAGGCAGGGCACGAAATAAACACAAAATGACAGTCTTTCATTTATTTACACAAGTTATTTACCCATACACTTTTCTATAGGCACAATACAGGGGGAAACCAGCATGTCACACTGCATGATACAGCTTATAACAGGGCAACACAAAGTATATCAGGTCACAAGGGCACACACGAGGTCTTCACAGGAGCAGTACCCAACTGGACTCCCTTGGCTTGTTCCTCCGCTCCTCCGCCCGCAGCCAGTTGCGTCATGTTTGGCCAGGTCATCCTTTTCATGTTAACACATGCCCAGGTCATCCTTTTCATGTTAATACATGTTTCGCACAGAAACAAAGACCCACTGGCGTAGCAATATATATATATATATATATATATATATATATATATATATATATATATATATATATATATATATATATACATATATATATATGTATATGTATATATAGATGTATGTATATGTGTATATGCACACACACACACACACACACACACACACACACACACACACACACACACACACACACACACACACACACACACACACACACAAATATATATATATATATATATATATATATATATATATATATATATGTATGTATGTATGTATATGTATCCATACATATATATGTGTGCGTGCGTGCGTGCGCGCGCGCATGATTATACATATATACATACACCTATATTTGTGTATATAAGATTTTTATCTTTTATAGCTATTAATATTGCATTTATCATTATTGTTACCTTTTCTGTTATTTCCATTTTGTAATATACGTTCTCATGAAATATTTGTGTTCGG
>NC_051420.1:35107886-35116155 GCF_015228065.2 Penaeus monodon | reverse complement strand
AAAAAAAAACCTTTACATGTGAAATATCTTACAGAATTTTTGTGTTTTAACCCAAATCATGTGGTGAATTTTAGAAAATCTCATAAATACATAAAGCCATTTATTAATGAAAGGGGTTTGTAATGGAGCATTTTCACAGAAAATGCACTAGTGGTGCATATGTCTTACATTTCAATCCTTTGAAGGAGGTGCATTGAGATATTATATTACAGTGACAGAAGGCATGTATTTTGGTATCACCTACATCAGAATGTAGTCATGTCCTTTTTTTCTGTAAACACATGCTGTGGAACATGGGTTTTCTTTGTTCTTTCAATTAACCACAAGGAAAGTTGTAAAATACTGTATAGGAGAGTAAAGTAAATGGAATGTTATATATTTTAATGACAAACATTTGTTGATAAATCCATGATGAAGATGATTATGACTTTTGATAACCTTTTTAATATTATTAGTAATAGATCTCTTGTGATAACATGTTATTGATTTCATTTTTTTTTTATTTTTTTTATTTTTATTTTTTTTTTTGTCATCATATATTTTTTTCTGAAATTTATATAAAAACATTTACAGTAATCCTACTACACTTGGAAAGTTTTGGGGAAAAGTGATATTTACCTAACAGGCCCTGGGAGCCACCTCTCTAGTTTGACTACTGAACCATAATTGGCATATGGAGGCCCTGCCTGGAATTGTTAATGGGTTAACATATTTTTTCCTCTTAATTAACAGCTGCCAATTTGGATTGGTACTTTTTGAAAGTGTATTGCTAGAAAAAAAAGACTACAAGCTCAGTCGGGCCCAAAGCATACATCTGATAAATTTTTAATTGCTGATTATGACATTATCTTTCACATTTTTAAGATTTAACCAATGCTGCCAGGTTCATGGAGTGTCTTTCATAGTAATATTTGTGAGTTATCTTTGATGCAAATGACTCCACAAGTGCTCAGACCAAAGAGCAATGAGTTATACCATGTGATCTCCCCCTTTCCTTAGGTTTTTGAGAAAAAAATCTAATGCTATTGCAATTAAAAACTGATATCATTATTGGAATTATGATTTTTATAATGCTATTAACTGAAATGAAAAGAATTAATAAGTGAAATAGGTATGATTAGTAATTAAATCATTGGTGGGTTAAGCACATGTGGAGCCATTTATATGTAAACCACATTCAACTAACTAAAAACACAGTGGACGCATAGTGCACATGCATCCCGGTTTGCATTGGGTTAATAACCAATGAATGACAGAGTGAATGTGCCATACAAGTACCATAGTGTATACCATGTCGCTATGAAATGATTAATTCTCTCTTCCCTTTTTTTGTACAATTGTAAAAAAAACTGTTTACTATTTTTTAAAATGCTATCACATTTTTATCTACATTATTTCTTACTTTGCATTGCTATCCTTTCTGTTATGACTTTTCTCTCTTCCACAGCCATGATTGTAATTAGTGAGTGACCGACTTCCATCATGGAGACTTGGGTTTTGGATACAAAAAATATATAATGCAGTGGAATTCATTGCTGTTAAGGAAGAAGGACACAAAAGATATTGGTAAGCAGGAATTGCAGAAAGTAAAAAGAAGAAGTTATTGATGGTAGAGATGGAAGAAAAATGCTATTTATATAAAAAATGAAGATGAAAGCCCAGTGTCCAAAGAAGTCAGAAGTCTAAGTGAGAAGCATTTGAGAATGAGGACTGTGATGAAGAGAATACTATCATATAAAGACTGAAATAAATGTCTAGAATTGGAAGAAGTTGAAAGTCTGAAGAAGGAGCAGTTGAGACTGAACTCAATAGAAACTGTTGGTCATTTTGATGAAGGGAATGCTATTTTATAAAGGAAGGAGAGGGAGATGCAAAAGATGAAAATCCATTTGTCTAAAAAATTAAAAAGTTTGATGAAGAAGCACCGAAAGTTGCTTAGATGCTTTATGTATGATGAAGATCCGTTGTCATCGGAACACTTGTGGCAGAGGATCATGTGAATACGTGTTCCTCTGATGGTGGGCCGCTGTAAAATCACTTAAGAATGATGCAAAAGGAAACATTATGTGACCTCTGTGGTAAGAGGTTCCCTTTTATGAGTAAGCTTTTGCGTCATATGAGGGTACATAAAAATGAGAAACCTTACAACAGTGAATTACACAAGCAAGTATTCTCTAATCAAAATAGTGTCTTGAAATACACGGACACACATACCAATGATGGGCATTTCACTTGTGAAGTATGTAATAAGTCATTCACCTTAAAAGATGATATAAGTGATGCACATGAGAATACACAGAAAAAATAAAAACCTTACAAATGTGGGGTAGCAATAAAGTATTATCTGGAAAAAAAGTGGTCTAGAGAAGCACATGAGAGTACACACAAAGAGAAACCTTATAGTTGTGAGATTTGCAGAAGGCTTTCTCTCCAGAAACCCATGTAGAATCCCACATGCGTACTCATCTACGTCTTAAACCTTTCAACTGTGAGGTATGCAAAAAAGCCGTTCCCCTGTAAAAGTAGTCTAACTAAGCACATGAGATTACATACAAAGGAGAAACCTTTTAGTTGCAAAGTTTGTAGGAAGGTATTCAAAGTGTACTTTCATCTTCTTGACCACATGCATATACATACAGAAAAAAAAACCTTTTTTGTGATCTATGTACAAAGGCATTTGCTGGGGAAAGATGATTTAGCAAGACACTAAGAATACATACACATGGGAAGCCTTATACTTGCAGTGTATGTAGTAAAATCATTCTTATGGAAACACAATCTAGGGTGCACATGAGGGTACATACAAAGGAAAAACCTTACAGTTGGCCACATGTAGTAGAGCTTTTTTAAAGGAGAAATGTAAGCTGGTGAGGCACATGAGAGTACATGCAAAAGAAGAGCCATAAAATTTGAATTTTGTCTTTTAACCACTCTGTGGTGAACCTCAAAAATCACACAAATATAAAAAACCCCATTATTAATGAAAGAGGTTGTAATGGAGCTTTTTCACAGAAAATAGCACTAGTGGTGCATATGACTTACATTTCAGTCCTTGAAGGAGGCCCTTGGGATACGTATATTGCAGTGACAGAAGGTATGTATTTGGTATCAGCTACATCAGAATGTAGCCATGTCCTCTTTTCCTTTTTGTAAACACATGCTGTGGAACATAGGTTCTTTTTTCTTTAAATCAACTGCATGCAAGCTGTAAAGTACTCGGTATTAATAGAAATGTTTAAAGAGCATATTTGAACAGCTTTAAAATTTTTAATTAAGACCATAAGAACATAATTAGGGTTTTTATGCCTTTTATATTTTTAGAAATAATTTCTATTGGAATGTTAAGTTTGCAAATATTGTTTTATTATTATTATTATTTTTTTATTTTATATCTTTTTATTTTTTAAGATATGTAAATACCCACATGAACCCTTCACCAAGGAAATTTTTAAAAAAAGTGTGTGTTGTTGGGACCCCCCCCTCTACCCTGATGCTGAGCTTTAATTGGTTTTGGAAAATTGCCATGAAGTAATGGTTTAACAATGTATTTTCCATTTTTAACCCTTACCCTATATATTTTGTGCAGAGACACGATCAACCATATTAGTATATGGCTTCCCCTTTCATTTTTCCCCCTTTGTCAAATTGATTTATGCTTATGAAAATATCCATTTCCCAGACATCCTTTGACTACTTAAAAGTTTTTTGGATTTCTAAATAAATACATATGTTCAAGGTCATTTCATTTGAGTGCTTGCTATGGGGTCCCTAGGTAAATGAACAGGATAAGGAAAGATTTTTCGATGTTGCTTTTAAGTTGGTTATTTTGCATTTGATTCCTGGAAGGAGAGCGAAGGATTTGTAGGGGGGGGGGTGCATGGTGCAGAAGAAAAGTTCGAGCCTGTTTGTTTTGATTGGGGTTGTTGTTTATGAGGAAATTTACATTTTTTTTTGATTTATTTTCTTTGTATGTTTAAGAGATAAAATTCCCCCCCAATGCAGCAGGAAAAAACCCCCAAAAGATATTTGGCTAGAAAAAAAGAGTCCCCTTTCCTTCCCACAACTCGCTCTCAACATATTTGTTTGTTTTCTTGCGTAATTTCATTTTACTTTTCCACAAATATTTTTAAGCAAAATTTACCATTCGCTTAGTAAGAAAAGTTCTCATTCCATGCAAAAAATGTGAGAGAGAGACAATCGCCGCTGTTCATGATATTACATTATTTTACTGCTTTGAAATAAAAGTTTCTTAGGGCAATAGGTTTATCCTTCTGAAAATTGGCAGATTATTATATTTAAAACCTTGATATTTTGAAAAACAGACGAGATGAAGGATAGAGTGTGGGAATATCAAACAATCTCACCCTGAATCCAGCAAAACAATCAGCAAGCAAATGAATCACTGCCATAAAGCAACATCACAGAGTAAACTGCGTCTGCGATAAATATCTAGGATACTCTTCGTAGTCTAGTTTCCTCGTTTTCATAATTTTACCTAAACCAAATTATTTATACATATATTAGTCAGTGGTGTTTACATCTCTACTTTGATTCAGGTCAAAAAATTTCTATTGAAATGAAAATTATTAATGAGAAGGAAATTTATCTTTATGAGAAAGCATGGCTTATCTGCAGCGCTAAATACGTGAAGTTATTTCTAGTCTAATGGGCGGAGCATCGGCGCAGTCGGGCGTACGAAAACACATCATATCAAAATGTCTAAGGTTGAACAAAAGCAGCTGTCTCACACATGGAGTGTCAGCCTCCTTGATAGTATAGTGATAACGTGCCTCTCATCCGACGGATCGGCAGCTTGCTTCCCAAGGTTCAACTGCAACTTGAGGTTACTGCTATTGTTGGGCACCAGTTAAACCGCCCCTTAAAATAAGGACCAAGTTCAGTTAGATCAGCACCCGTTGACTACACGTTGTCTGAGTTGCCATTAGTGGGTAAAGGCTGGGCTCCCCAAACAGGCATGGTCTGGTCGAGCCTCTGCTTCGCATTTCTGAGTTATCCTTACACGAACGTGGCAGGACGGTTTCTATACAATTACAAGAAATAATATAATTATAATAGTAATTGAGATTTGAATAACTTACACCTAATGCCACATCACAAACTAAAATCATGGGTTATAACTTAATTGCCCTAAATACAACTATTTTACTGCATTTGCATAAAGATACTTGGCAAACCTACAGTCCTCTATCATTGTTGTTAAAGTTATTTTTTATGTAGTGGCGATGTTGACTATTGTAATGGTAAATGATTATCCAATCCAAATGATTATCCAATAGTTTGAAGATTCTATTATTATTGGCAGTATTATCATCATATATCATCATCAACTATATGAAAAACGAAAGAAATTGTAATATTTAGTACCTGTGGAGCTCTGTTCGAAGGATCACATGCTGCCTGACAAAATGTTTTCAAATTCGTGGTCATGTTAGTTATCCACCTGCCTTATGACAGACTAAGTATATTTAATTTATTATTTTTTTCCTATCACGAAATAAACCAATAAACAATAATCCCTTAGGATTATTATGGTAAATTCAAACGATTGTTTATCCCAATTTTCAATACTGTCTTTGCTATTAATTATATTTAGTTTTAGTGATTACTGTAAGCCCGAGAATAAATGTTATGTATTTATATATAATCTTCAACCATTTTCACGTGCGTTGTATTATAAAGTATCTTTAATAATTCAGGAATTGGCCAAATGAAGCATTACAAAGTAAAATACTAAACGCATTTGGCATTTAATTTATTCGGCGGTGGTCACGTAAGCGTGTTGGCGATCTGAATGGACGGGTTGGTAGGCCTGTGTGGGCGGAGCTTAAACTTGAAATCATTTAACTACTTGCAAGAAACTGCAGACTAGGCTGCAAATTAACTCTAATAAGCAATTGCAGTTTGTAATTTCAAATCTTTGTGATTTACAAAAGGATAAGGCTACTGCAAAAGTTAAAGCAAGAATTTGTCAGCCCACATCGAGTCCCCGAGTAAACACTGGTCAACAAGCAATCATTCCCCAAACCTCCCCCCTCATGTTAAATCTTGCAGCTTTCCCAGTTCGAATTCCGTTGTGGCATGTATTACATGGTACCATGTTCTTCACCAATTGTTTTCTCTTGGCAGACGTGGGACATGAATGTGTTATTAGTGTTTTCCTCTTTTATCGCACTTTTCAATGTCAAAGTAACCTCTTCTGATTCATCTTTTCCTCAATTCGAAGGTGTCCCACAAAGTAGTGTACTCCCCACCACCTCATTCCTTCTTGCTGTTGTGGCTTGTTTTTAGTACTTCCTCCTCGCTGCATGTTGATTAATCACCAATCTTTGTCTACTGGTCAGATTCTCCACGTCTCTAAATCACTAATATCTTCTTAGGTCACTGACCGTGGCTTATGCTATTTTACCTCCAAATCGTTCTCCATCTCCACCCCCCCCCCCCGCGCATGTGTAGGTCTGCCGCCTCCACTCTCTTTATAAGGAACTCCGATCCAACATTGTCCTTTTGGCAAGTTACTGGGTGTTATTTTTTATTCCAAACTATCTTGGCAGGACCATGTGCTCTCCATGAAAGACCTCCGACTCTAGCAGACTCTCCATATACTTCTATCTTTGTTGGCATGGATGATTTCCTTTCTCATTCATCCTTTCCTCATTTTCAATCTCTTCTTTTTTCTGTCCAATCATTCCCTCCTTGACTTGTACCTTCCCGTATTTGCTCTTCTGTTTTCCCTGATCCACTAAAATCAAACACCTACCCTTCAGTCCTCACTCCTTTCCTTGATTATGTCTCTACTCCAATACCCGTGTTTATACTGATGGCTCTTAATCTCCGATATTGGTTTCGCTTGTCTTTCCTTCCCACATTTTCAGCTTTCCCCTTCCTCCCGAGTCCTCTATTCTTATGGCAGAGCTGCACACGATCCTCTTCGTCTTACACTCATGTTCTCTCTTCCTTCTCCTATTTCACTATTTTTGCGACTCCAGTAACTTACCATCCCATATACAATCTGTGCACTCAACGACCCCCTTGAAGTTCAGGATTGGATGTTCTGCCTGTCTGCGTGCCCATTTATTACACGTTCCAGCCACTGATTACTACCCTAATTTTCCTGTTGGTTCGCTGCCAGTTTTCCAATCGGCTCTTCCCACCAATTAATTACACTGTTAAAACTTGCCGTTTACCTTAATCAGTGTGATTCCAACAGAAACAAACAATGGGAGGCAGCCCTCGCTCGTTTGCGAATTGACTGCAACTGCCTCACGCACTCGTATATCGTGTCAAGTTCAAAGACACCCCTGCGGTCTCCATGCAATGTTTCGCTTTCATCCCATACATTCCGCTGTCCTGCCCCCTTTTACTATAACCCATACCTCTGCTTTTCCTAACTTGTCCTCCCTTCTCGGAACCCCCAAACCCGTTGGACATTCGTATGGAATACCCTCATTTTTTCCTTTGACAACTTGTTCTCCTTCCTCAGACGCATAGATATCCTCCATCTGATTTTAGCTCCCTTAACCTCCCTCCCCGCCTTGGTCCATTTGATCCTGTCTTTACCCATTACGCTACAATATTACGCTATAGTGACATATGAAGTTTGACGTCCAGCACATTTATTTGATTTAATCAGGAAGACATTAACTCGCCGTTCTCTTTACCCTGTTAATAATGATAATAAAAATATTTATTTCGTATAAAATACATGGCTGTATTCTACTCGTAGTAGAGTACGTAGATAAAAATGCAAGATTAAAAAGTT
This sequence comes from Penaeus monodon, assembly GCF_015228065.2. Taxonomy (NCBI): domain Eukaryota; kingdom Metazoa; phylum Arthropoda; class Malacostraca; order Decapoda; family Penaeidae; genus Penaeus; species Penaeus monodon. The sequence continues at coordinate 35,108,375 of NC_051420.1, read as the reverse complement.
GATCAAGATAATAAATAAACTTTTGTAATTGATAACCATATTTTTGAGACAAGGCAGGTGTGAAAATAGTTCACATACATTAAGACTCAATACGTTGTCTGTCATTTTCTGAGGTAATATTAAAGCACAAATATATAATTACATTTCACAAACTCATTGTTTACTGTGATTGTCAAATGTGTATCATTATGGTACCTTCAATCAAATATGATCATACCTTTTGCCTTTCTAATGTTCATACCGAGTTTCATTGCATGTATTCCGAACAGTCGTTGACAAATGGCTGTAAACCTAGAGACGGTCTGAATACTACTATATCGCCAGCATAAAAGGTTAATTAGTTGTTCATTTACCATTCAGCCTACCTTATGCCTGTTAAGCTTTTTGACAGATTGTCCATATATAGATTAAAGAGATGTGGCGATAACAAGGACTCCACTTCAGGCATTGAATTCATCTGCGATATCATCACCCCATCTCACGCTCATC
>NC_051420.1:35092886-35105386 GCF_015228065.2 Penaeus monodon | reverse complement strand
TTGCCCCTTTTCCTTCCTTTCTAAATTTGGAACACCCTCAATTGGGACATCCTTTGTGATTAACCAATCTTTTTGGAAAAAAAAGGTTTTTCATCCTTAATACCCCCCAGTTTTTTTTACCCCTTCACCCAATTTTATTTCTTCAGGTTTTTACCTAAATTAAATTTGCTTCATTGTAGTTAAATTTTCCTGGTCCTCCTTTTCTGTTAATTTTTTCTGAAAGCTTAATTTATGTCATCTTCTTTGTACAAAATTTTTCCTGGTTTTGTACTAATTTTCCTCAAAAAGCTGTAGAAAAAAAATAAATATCCAAAACAAAGTTTAAAATTTTTTTTAAATAATCATATCTTTTTAAGATTAAAAAATCATTAGGTTAATATATATTAATATTATAATATATTATAAAATTATATTATATATTATATATTATATATATATATACTATAAAATCATATAATATAAATAATATATATTATATATATTATATATATTTATATAAAAAATATATTGGAATACAAATATAATACAATTTTTGAATAAGAATAACTTTATTTATGTGTTTATATGCCATACATTACTAACAACTCTACATAAAAACCACACAACACACACAAACAACACACAACAACACACACACCCCCAACCACACACACAAAACACAACAATCTATATTATTATTTATAATATATATTTTTTATATATATATATATTTATATAATAATATATTATATAATTATTATTTTTTTTTTCTTTAATATATTTATTATTTATATATATTATATACAAATATAATACATTCATATATACCATAAAATATTTATATATAATAATATTTTTATACAAAAAAAATACATTTTAATAAAATTACATACTATTATTTTATGATATATATTAATAGTAGATAAAATAAATATATTATTAATATTATATATTATTATTATGTTTTTAATAAATATATATATATACTTCCATTTAATTTACATTTGTATTATAAATATATATACATTTTATATATACATACATAATATATATAATAATAATATATATAAATTTTATATAAATTTTAATATATATATTATATATATATACAAATATAATTATATATATAATAATAAAATAAAATAATTATCATATATAAAAATTAATATATTTTCATATATATTAAAATCCAAAAACAAAGAATTACAATAACACAAAAAAAAACCACACAATGATTTATATTTAAAATTCCAAAATTATATATATTATATATATATAATATATATTAATATATATATATATTTATATATATATATTTTATATATAATATATATATTATATATATATATATTAAATTGATATATTTTATATATATATAAAATTTAAAATATATAAATATATATTAATATTTATAATAATATTATATACATATTATATAAAATATATATATATATATAAAATATATATATAAAATATATAATATAATATATAAAATATATACATAATATTTAATACATATATATACAACAAAACAACACAACAAAACACACACACCACACATACATACATACATACATACATATATACATACATACTACATAATATATACTATATATATATTTATATATATATATTATATATTTTATAATATATATATATAATATATATATATATATATATATATTAGTAATATATATATGAAATAAAATATATAAAAAAAATAAGAATAAACTATATATTTATTTATTTTTATAAAAATAATACTAAATATATATTATATTTTATATATATTATATATATATATATATATATAAAAATTAAAACAAATTATACTTTACAAATCGAATAATAATAACTATATTTATTATATATATCATATTATTTATTATTATTATTATTATGTATTTTGTTGTATGTATTTTTTAAATTTTAAATATTATAGTTATTTATTAAATTTAATATTTATTTATTAATAATTTTATTAATATATTTATTATTAATTATTTTAAAATTTTATTTTATATAAAAAAAAAGTAATTGAAATAGGGAAAAAATTAAAAAAAAAATAATTATTAAAAATAATAAAATAAAATAAAATTTTAAAAAACTTGGATATAAATATATAAAATAATATCTAAAATTATATATAATATAAATGTATATTTTCAAAAAAAACAATGTAAAAAAAAATTTTTTTTTTTTTACCCTTTAAATAAAACAATTTTTTTAAAATTTTTCTTCCAAACACAACCCACACACACACACACCACACCCCACACACACCACACCCCACACAAAAAATTATATATTAATTATAATATATTATTAATATATATATATAATATAATATATATATATATATATATATATATATATAATATTATATTTATATTTATAAAAATAAAAATATATAATATATATATATATATATATATATATATATATATATATATTTTATATATAATTACATATATATAATATATATATATAAAACACAAAAAACAAAATACAAAAATAAAAAACAAAATAATAAATAAATTATTATTTTTATTTTTTTTTATATATATTTTAAAATTATATATATATATATATATATCTAATTTTATATTTTATATGTTTTTTTGTTTATATGTTTATATTTTTATATATATATATATATATATATATTATAATATATATAATATAAAATATAATCTATATGAACACACACACATAGTATATATAAAACATATGTATATAAATATGTATAAAAAAAAAAAAAAAAAAAAAAAAAAAAAAAAAAAAAAAATATATATATATATAATATATATATATATATTATATATATATATATATATAAAATTATATATATTATTTGGAAAACAAAAAAATATTTAAAATCTAATAATAATAACTATATATTTATATATTTTTGATGTATGTATGTATGTAAATATATGTATGTATGTCTAGTATGTATATGTATATATGTATATCTATCTATGAATGAATGGAAAAAGTACTCTACCATGTTAATACTATGGAAGAAAAATCCACAATAAAAAAAACTGGATTTATTGAAAATGAGATTACAGTTTCAAAACCTAGGATGGAACCCGGGTGGATTTCAAAACTGTAGTCTTATTTTCAATAAATCTAGTTTTTGTATTGTGGGTTTTTCTTCCATATCTAATATGTATCTTTTTAAATATGTATAAAAAAAAAAAAAAAAATACATGTATATACACTGGAATATAAATATATATAAATATATATTTTAATTATAATTTATATATATATATATTAAATATATTTTAAATATATTAATATATAAAATATATATATATATATATATCAAATATATAATATATTAAATATACATATATAAAATATTTTAATTTTAAAAATTATAATATATATTTTTAATATTTTTTTAAAATTTTAATATATATATATTTATATATAATATATATGTAATATATATGTTTAAAAAATTTATATATATATGTTTATATTTATTTATAGTATTATATATGTATATATATATATAAAATATATTAAAAATATATATATATATAAAATATTATAATATATAAAAAAATATATAAAAATATATTTTTAAAAAAATAATAAACACACACACACACACCACACACACACACACACACACAAAAACCAAACAAACACACAAAAACCCAAAAACACACCCACAAACCAACAAACACCAAACACAACACCCAAACCCCCAACACACGGCGCGAAGTTTTAATAATATAATAATAATAATAATAATAATAATAATAATATAATAAAAATTATTGCAATCGAAGCAAACAACGATGTAGATGAAATTCAACCCACAGTGGCTTAGTCTGGACAAAAAGGGGAAATAGAGGGTTTTATTCTTGAAAAGTAAAAATTTGTTTACTAGAAAATATAAGCTAACATTTAAAAAGGCACTAACTCAAAGTTTTAATTTTGTGAGAAGGTGGAAAAATTGATCCTTTTATCTGGTTGCTCAATATTAACACCGAATGATAAAAAAAACTCACGACAGAGTGGGGCAAGTACCTGCCATGGAGATCTGCAAATACTTTCTATCGGAACACAGGATAAATGGTACAAAACCATCCAGAGCCTTACTGAAGGAAAGATGCTACAATCTTGGGAAACTTTCCAAATTCACACAAATCGTACTATACAGGCAAATTGTCCAGATATCGTTTATCAAGGACAAAATAAACAACACTTGTGTTTATAGATATGAGCATCCCTTCAGACAGAAACGTCCCCTAACAAAAGTTTTGAAAGATATCAAAGTAAAAGACCCGGAAATAGAGTGGAAAAAAATGTGCATTTAAAAAACCAAAAAAATTTCTGCTGTTTAAGAAGCTCTTGGCCCTTTTAAAAAAAAGGTAAAAAGTTTCTTAAGAAATACCAGGAAAATCCAAGATTAGAAAAATCCAAAAAATAGTGCCAGCACAAAACAGTTTCCCAAAGAGCACTATCAATCTAATGTGTTCCTTGCCTCAAACTTTAATCACCCAAGTCATGGGAGTGAATCGGTGGATTTTATTAGCAATTAAGGAAACTTTCTATTTTAATAATAATAATAATAATAATAAAACATACCTCAGTAATAGCTGTATATCCAGAAGTCCCATTTTGAAGAAAGTTTTTGTTCATGGTTTTAGAAGAAAGAATGTCTAAGATATCTCATAGTTACAAAAACCTTTGAAAGATAAATGATAAATAAATCATTTTGGTTGCAGTACCTACTGTTTTGTATTCTAGAAATATTTCCATGCTGTATATATCAATATATATATGATAAATTCCAAAATTTAATACACACAAACCACTGGTGCTGCAGTGACCAGTGTGGCTTCACATGACTTAAAGACTCTCTAGAATACATATCTTTTTATAACTGGATTAAGAGATTGGAATAACATGGCTATCAACACCAAGAGGCACATAATGTTGAGCAAAGGTGTCTGCCTCCTACAAGACAACGCCTCCACTCACAACTCTCACATCGCCCAGATGGTAGAGGGGCTATAACATCCTTCCCCATCCTCCTTATTCTCCTGCCCTTGTACCATCTGACCTTCACTTCTTTCCATCCATGAAGTCATTTTTGAAGGGCAAATATTTCCAAGATGAGACACTGATTTCTGAAGTCACTCCATGTCTCTGAGCACAACCTACTGGCTCAACAAGTGAGGATTCCACAACTGCATAAAACAGTGGGAGAAGTGTGTCACTCTTGGTGGGACCTATGTAGAAAAAGACTAATAAATGTATGACCTTTTCATTCCTGTGCATCCAAGGGATGTGATTCAGGGGAAATCTTACATGAGCGCCCCTTTTTATTCCGGGAAAATCTACACATGAAATGATAACTGAAAGGTTGGATTGCTGTGTAAAACAAACAAGCAAACAATACCACTTGTTCAATGTCTTAAATAAATGCGGATTTGACGTTAATATTGTTATAATAAATCATTTATGATTCTATAATTGCTTAATGTGAATCTTTTGAAATCTAATTTCTCTTTTGACAGTTTGAATATTAGAATAATCTCTCATTTCTATCTCAGCAATCTCATATTTTGGAAAATCAAGCTAAATGGAAGCAAAAACACTAAACTTTTGCCATCTTACAACCGAAACCCCGTCTCACCTGCATCGCTACCGATCAGCTGTTCTTTATCAACAAACCTAGGGACAACGAACACAAATATTTCATGAGAACGTATATTACAAAATGGAAATAACAGAAAAGGTAACAATAATGATAAATGCAATATTAATAGCTATAAAAGATAAAAATCTTATATACACAAATATAGGTGTAAGTATATATGTATAATCATGCGCGCGCGCACGCACGCACGCCACATATATATGTATGGATAACATATACATAAAATAAATAATATATATATATATATATATATTATTATATTAATATATGTGTGTTGTGTGGTGTGTGGTGTGTGTTTGTGTGTGGTTTGTGGGGTGTGTGTGTGTTGTGGGTGTGTGTGTGTGTGTGCATATACACATTATACATACATCTATATATACATATAATATATATTTTTATAAAATTTTATTATAAAATATATATATATATATATATATATATATCTATATATATTTTTTGCTACGCCAGTGGGTCTTTTGTTTCTGTCGAAACATGTATTAACATGAAAAGGATGACCTGGGCATGTGTTAACCATGAAAAGGATGACCGGGGCAAACATGACGCAACTGGCTGCGGGGGGGAGGAGGGAGGAACAAGCCAAGGGAGTCCAGTTGGGTCTGCCTCCTTTGTGAAGACCTCGTGTGTGCCCTTGTGACCTGTTTATATTTGTGTTGGCCTTGTATAAGCTGTATCATGCAGTGGGGACATGCTGGTTTCCCCTGTATTGTGCTATAGAAAAGTGTATGGGTAAATACTTGTTAAATAAATGAAAGACTGTATTTTGTTTTTATTTCGGCCCCCCTCCCCACATGGCGTTTCCCCCTCCTGGTGCTCTGGGACGCTGTGGTGCTCGGTGCCTCTTGGAGCTGTTCAGTGTTCACGACCCTGTGGATAGCACGCCGTCTGCCTAGCCTCCCTTGGGGTTGGTGGCGAGAGACGAGGCGGTCGGCCGTAACAAATGGTTTCAGGAGTGGGATTTGTGATATTTTTGATCAGTGAGACGCGCCGATTATCATGTGGTCCAAAAGGGATGGCGGCAAGCTATGAGGGAGAGGAGGCTAGACTGGGGCAGGCACGAGTGAGGTGAAAGCCGAGCCAGATGGACCTGATCCACTGCCATGTGGCCGGTATGAGGGAGGAAATGGCACAAAGGGCAGAAGAGCAGGCACAGAGGGCACGCAAAGCAGGCGCACCATCTCGTCGAGATGCAGGCAAGGAAGGCAGGGGAAAACAGTTCTGCCAACTTTTTGAGGTGCTACAAGCAATCTTGAATCTGTGAAGATGGAAAACTCAGCAGTACACCGACAAGGCCTGCAAAGCGTGAAGAGTGAACTGATGGAGGAGGTGCAGACTCTGAAGGGCGAGGTTAAAGGGCCTGAGGGAGGAAGTGAAGGCGGAAAGGGGCGGTCACGAGGTATGTAACGTTGCAAGCAGAGAAGGCGGGACGAGGTTCTGGCAACAGATGCCAGAGTGTCAGATTTACTGGGGTCTGCCTGGGGTCCGTAGCAGGAAAACCCCGGGCCTCGCAGCATCGTGTCAGAGCCAGTGGTCGCTGCAGAAGACGGGACCCATCGGAACCGCTCCCTTAGGTATAGGTGGCGGCAAACTCGGACCCGGTCAACCCGCCACGTTGCCTCCCTCACCCCCTTCCTCCCCCCCGGGCGTGTTAGTTCACGGCACGCGTCTCCCCCCCGCAGGCCCCTCGGCCTCAGACATTTGTGAAGCGTAAGCCAGCTGAGTAGACGGGAAGGGGGCCTGGGAGGCATATGTCCCCCAAATTTTGAAAATGCTGGCATCTGCCCAGGGCTGGAGCCAGGAAAGGGGAAGGCCCTGCAGCTGGTAACAGCGTAAGGGGCCCTGCGGTGGAAGTGTTGGGGCATCTGCCGGCACCCCAACTCCCTCTTACAACCAGCGTGGCGGAGGCTTTAAAAAACGCCGTTTCGGGCCCCAAACCACCTGGCCGAGGTTTCGGGCCCGCTTAAAAGAAGCGGACTCGTGAGCGTGGCGAGGCACTGTCCCAGCTGGCGCAGGATGTGGAGGCGCTGGTAAGGAGGTCGTACCCTGCAGCTGCAAAAAGAGATGATCGTGGTCCTGGCCCGCGATTTTCTTTGTTGACGCTTTGCAGGACAGCAGCTGCAAATCTACGTCAAGCAGGCACACCCTGAGGACCTGCGGGCCCTTTGAGTTCGAGGCCTTCCTGAAGGCAACCAGGGGCCCTAGGCCCAGCTGCTCAGCCCACCATGACCTCTGGGGCCGGAAGGCTAAAGTGGAGAAGATAGCATTGGGGAAAGGTGAGCCTGAGCACTTTTCAAGGCTTGTGTTGGGGTGCGGTGAGGAAGGGCACAGAGTAGTCGGGTCGGAGGGAGCGGAAGAACATGTCCTCTCAAACGGACGGATTCTGATGCCTTCCGCAGTGCTGCAAGGACTGTGGCAGGTATGGTCAAACCCTCCGAGTGCATGTCCTAAGGCTAAGGAAGTGGTACAGGCGGAAAAAAACTCGGAAGGCTGGAGAAGGGGGGGCCGAAACCCAGCCGTCCTTGGTTCCCGGGGCCCGACTTGGGCAAGCTGCCGCGAACCAGCACGATGCAGGTGGAGGGCTCAGTAGATGGGAAGCCATGCCGTTCATGACACTGGGGCTGAGAAAACCCAAGTGCGGCCTGATATGTTAGCCACTATGCGACTTCCAGACGTACCACAGAGACGTGTGGTGTCACGGGGCATTGTGTGCAGCTCAAGGGGCCAGTGGAGGCTGTATTGGCGTTTGGGCAGCACGGGGCAGCGGTGCCGGTGTATGGGCCGATTTTTGGACGAGCACTGCTTTTCTGGGCCTTTACTACCTGAAGCAGAGTAAGGGTGTGTCGAAACCTTTGGACGGAAGCTGCTGAGGGTGCATGGTGAAGATGTGCCCTTGCTTCCAGAGGTTGGCTGTGCAGAGGTAGTTACGGCTGAGCGACTGCCAACCTTGCCCCAGGACAGAGTCTAGAATCCCGGTGTCGACTGTCAAGAGTGGGTGCATGGAGTAGAGGGCCTCGTGGAGCCCATTCAAAACCTGCAGCTGGCTGAGGCGTAGCGGTTGGCGGAGCCTTGTTGAACCTGGGAGGGGTTAGTTTACAGTGTTGGTTTGCTAACTTCTCCGATAAGGCCCAGAAGGTGCCACTGGTGCAAAAGCTGGGCACTTGTGAAGGAAGTGGAGCATCCAGAAGGTCGTCGGGAAGTGAGGAGTTGGTTGGTGTGGGGCCGTTGCCTGACTCCTCGAGGACTTGGCGCACCGGCTGTGGCGGGTTACCATGGGCCAGGAAGCTACTCCTGGGGCCATGGTGAAAAAGAAGATGACTTAGCCCCAGTAGCGGCGATGAAGGGCCCTGGCAGACGCTGACCGAGATGAGGATGAGCATTTGGAATGGTGAGGGCGATTGCAACAGACGTCAATGGTGACCATGACCAGGTCTTGGGGTAGGAGGGTACCCCTCTGGGTGCAAATGGCAATCTACCGCCGCCCACACCTCCTCCAGAGCGACCCCAGCGAGAGGCGAAGGGAAAACCGCGCTGGATTTAAAGATTTTTGTGTTTTTAGAACTGATTTTTTAAAATTTCGGTTACTTTTGTTTGAAAGAATTTTGTGCGAAACATGTGTTAACATGAAAAGATGGACTGGGCATGTGTTAACATGGAAAGGGATGACCTGGGCAAACATGACGCAACGGCTGGGGCGGGAGCGGAGGAAACAAGCCAGGGAGACGCAGTTGGGTGCTGCTCCTGTGAAGACCTCGTGTGTGCCCTTTGTGACCTGATTTTACTTTGTGTTGCCCTGTTATAAAACTGTTTTCGTGCAGTGTGACATGCTGGTTTCCCCCTGTATTGTGCTTATAGAAAAGTGTACGGGTAAATAACTTGTTAAATAAAGGGAAAGACTGTCTTTTGTGTTTATTTCGTGCCCTGCCTCGGGCCCCGTGGCGTTTCCCTCCTGGTGTTCTGGGACGCTGTGGTGCTCGGTGCCCCTTGGAGCTGTTCAGTGTTCACAACCCTGTGGATAGCACGCGTCTGCCTAGCCTGCCTTGTGTTGGTGGGAGAAAAGACGAGGGGGTAGGGTAACAATATATATGTATATATATGCATATGTGAAGTTTTAAAATAATATATATATTAAAAATATAATATATATATATATATATATACATACTTTTATGCGCACACACACACACACCACACACACACTTATTATAATATATTTTAAAATAATATATATATATTATATAAAATATATATAAAATATATATATATATATATATATATTATATATATATTATTAATATATAATTTTTTTTGTTTTTTAACGGTAGGTTCAAGTTTAAACCGCCGTGGTCACAGCATGATACTTAATTGTAGTTTTCATGTTGTGATGCTCTTGGGGTGAGTACGTGGTAGGGGTCCTCAGTTCCTTTCGACGGAGAGTGCCGGTGTTTACCTTTTTGGTAATCCTCTCTCTTTTTATCCGGGCTTGGGACCAGCACTTTACTTGGGCTGGCTTGGCCAAACCCCGTGGCTGGGTAGGCAATCAAAGGTGAAGTTCCTTGCCCAAGGGGACAACGCGCCGGCCGGTGACTCGAATCTCGAACTCAGATTGCCGTCATGCCATCTTGAGTCTGATGCTCTAAACCCCCCTCGGCCACCACGGCCTTATATAATACATACATATATAATATATATATATATATATATATATATATATATTTATATATATATAATATATAAATAAAATAATACTATATATATATATATATATAATATATATATATATATATATATATATTATATAAAGTGTATTGGATGATTCTGGCATGAATCCCATGTCATTCCTTCATTGAAACCTAGTCTTGTTGTCAGCATATTCAAGGGAATGGAAATCAAATTAATTGGGAGCACCCGTGGTATCCTGGAACATGATAGCCAGCTGATACCCTAATGCAGACAAAATGTGGGCTATGTGTCACAAAATAAGTCACGGGAAGGCTAAAAATTAAAGTTTCTGATTGTCAGCTCTTGATGGAACAAAGGAAAGTGAAAAAAAAAAAAAAAAAAAAAAAAAAAAAAAAAAAAAAAAAAAAAAAAAAAAAAAAAAAAAAAAAAAAAAAAAAAAAAAAAAAAAAAAAAAAAAAAAAAAAAAAAAAAAAAAAAAAAAACCCCCCCCCCCCCCCCCCCCCCCCCCCCCCCCCCCCCCCCCCCCCCCCCCCCCCCCCCCCCCCCCCCCCCCCCCCCCGCGAGAGAGAATAAGGGAAGGGGGCCCACCTTGGGGACTACCGTGGCCTCTTAACCCCAAGGAGGTACTATAATAGAATTGTTCTGAATTTCTCGGGTTTTTTCCCGTAAAAAACTTTTGAAAAAAAACAAAAGGATGGAACAAAAAATTATTCATTTATCGCAAACAATTTAAAGGAAAAGAAATAAAACAAATATTGAAACAAAAAAACTGAGCGGGGGGGTCCAATCACTACTGCCTTATGACCAATCTTCAAGGTAGAACTGGAAAAATTCTAGTTTTTGCAAATAATTCATGCCCTTTGGCCTGTGCTAAATGAAACTGTGGAAAAATTTGAACTGGGGACACACAAACTCATACTTCTTAATCCTGGCTGGTCCACAGAAGGCAAGTAATTTTGGCCGATACTGTGCCCTTTATCAAACTGTTGAACTACTTAACTTAACTCTGGATTTCAAATGTGTCTTCACTAATAAGTGACAAAGAAAACCTCTCAGAATGACATGCTGATGTAAAAGGCACAGATTGTATAGAAGAAATAATTTGTACAACTTCCTGCAAGTGCTGAATGTACAGTATAAAGGTTATGGTAAAAATAGAAAAAAAAGAAAAAAGAATATATATCAAAAAAAAATAAAACACAACCTGGAATTTACAGTTTTATTCACCCCGCAAATCAAATCAGTGAACTTTATGTCAAGAGAAAGAGAGAATTAATGGGCAAAAGGAGATGGTGTGGGCCCCATCTATGTCATCAGTGGCCCCAGTATCAGGAGATATCATTAAAAATTAAAAAAACCTACAATCATAATTCTAAAAATATGACTACCTGTGAGATTCACATCTTACCCTCTAACCACCACAGGAGGGTTACAAGGGAAAATAATAGAATTACAGTAATAACTGTTACAGTCTATTCTAAAGGGGGAATCTTCCATTTCACTTTCTGTACAAAAATGTTCAAAAATAGAAAAGGATTGCATTACATTTATTCAACAAACAAAACAATATACGGATGGGAAAAAAAAAAAATTAGTTTATTTTAATACTGTCAAACAGATTTTGAAAGGAAATATGAAATCATAAACATTTAAAAATTAAACTAATATAATGTATTGTATAGAAGTGCATGATGTAGGGTTTTATATAGTTTAGGTTATAAAGATAGGGTGTGTGTGGTACCCAAACTATCTGTCTATCTATTTATATAATATATTAATAATAAAAATATATAATATATAATATAAATATATAATATATGGATTAAATATACACACCAACAATATATTATATATTTTTTAAATTTTATATATATATATATATATATATATATAAAATTTATAATAATATTGTGTGTGTAGGTGTGTGTTGTAGTTGTGACGACTAGTGTGTGTGTGTGTGATGTGGTGTGTATGTGTGTGTGTGTGTGTGTTGTGTATGATACATACATACCACACATTTTGAATAACACACACACATCACATGTCTGTATGATATGTAATAGTATATTAAAAAATATATTATATAATATTATATAAAAATATAATTATAATATATTATATACATATTATGTAT
>NC_051420.1:35081811-35085286 GCF_015228065.2 Penaeus monodon | reverse complement strand
CTACCGCCGCCCACACCTCCTCCAGAGCGACCCCAGCGAGAGCGAAGAAAGCCGCGCTGGATGAAAGATTTTTGTGTTTCTGAGAACTGATTTTCAATTACGGTTACTTTTGTTTGAAAGAATTTTGTGCGAAACATGTGTTAACATGAAAAGGATGACCTGGGCATGTGTTAACATGAAAGGGATGACCTGGGCAAACATGACGCAACTGGCTGCGGGCGGAGGAGCGGAGGAACAAGCCAAGGGAGACGCAGTTGGGTGCTGCTCCTGTGAAGACCTCGTGTGTGCCCTTGTGACCTGATATACTTTGTGTTGCCCTGTTATAACTGTATCGTGCATGTTGACATGCTGGTTTCCCCCTGTATTGTGCTTATAGAAAAGTGTACGGGTAAATAACTTGTGTAAATAAAGGAAAGACTGTCATTTTGTGTTTATTTCGTGCCCTGCCTCGCCACGTGGCGTTTCCCCCTCCTGGTGTTCTGGGACGCTGTGGTGCTCGGTGCCTCTTGGAGCTGTTCAGTGTTCACAACCCTGTGGATAGCACGCCGTCTGCCTAGCCTGCCTTGTGTTGGTGGCAGAGAGACGAGGCGGTAGGTCGTAACAATATATATGTATATATATGCATATTGTAAGTATATATATATATATCATTATATATATAATATATATATACTATATATATTATAGATATATACATATACATTTATAAATATGCGCACACACACCACACCACACACACACATATATATATATATATATATATATTATATATATATATATATTATATATATTATTATATATATATATAATATATATATATATATATTTATATTATATATATATATATATTTTTTTTTTTTTAACGGTAGGTTCATGTTTAGGCCGCCGTGGTCACAGCATGATATTAATTGTTGTTTTCATGTTGTGATGCTCTTGGAGTGAGTACGTGGTAGGGTCCTCAGTTCCTTTCGACGGAGGAGTGCCGGTGTTTTACCTTTTAGGTAATCATTCTCTCTATTTTTATCCGGGCTTGGGACCAGCACTGACTTGGGCTGGCTTGGCCACCAGTGGCTGGGTAGGCAATCAAGGTGAAGTTCCTTGCCCAAGGGTACAAACGCGCCGGCCGGTGACTCGAATCTCGAACTCAGATTGCCGTCATGCCAGTCTTGAGTCTGATGCTCTACACCACTCGGCCACCACGGCCTTATATATATACATACTACATATATATATATATATATATATATATATATATATAGTATATATATATATATACAATACTATACATACATATATATATATATATATTATATATATATTATATATATATATTATTATTATTATATATATATAAAGTGTATTGGATGATTCTGGCATGAATCCCATGTCATTCCTTCATTGAAACCTAGTCTTGTTGTCAGCATATTCAAGGGAATGGAAACAAATTTTGGGGAGCACAGTGGTACCCCGGGAAACATGATAGCCAGCTGATCCCCTTTTGCAGACACTGGGGTGTTTTGCCCAAAAAATAAGTCCCTGGAAGGGGCAAAGATCAAAAAATGTTTTCTGATTTGCAGCCTCTTTGATGGAAAAAAGGAAATGACAGAGCAGGAGCCTAAGGGAATCCCTGACTTATCCTGGTTGGCTTAAAGCATGGGGGGGGAAGGCTCCAGCTGGTCCATTTCTTCTATTTTCCTCCTCCCGGGTGGGTATTAAAAATTTTGAATCCAAAAAAAGGTGGCCGGGCAAATATTGGGCCGTGAATGAACTTTTCTGCGTCCCCAAAGCAATAGGAAAAAAATATAAAAAATTTTGGGGATAAAGAACCCACTGAGGGCTAAATTGAAAGGGAATTCTCACATAAAGAACAGATATTTTGCCTAAGTAAATCTAGTAATCAAGAAATAAAGCGTCATTTGAATAAACTTTGCACTATGATCCTGAGCAAATAAAAGCTTATTTTTCTACCAATCTTAAAGGGTAAACTGGAAAAATTCTTTTTTTTGCAAAAATTCAGACCTTGGCCTGTGCTAAATAAAAACTGGGAAAAAAATTTGAACTGGACACACACTCATCTTTTAACCCTGCTGCCACAAAGGGCAAGAAATTTTGGCCGATACTGTGCCTTTATCAACTGTTAAACCTACTTAAACTTAACTCTTTTTTTTCCCAAATGTGTCTTCACAAATAATGACAAAAAAACCTCTCAGAATGACTCTGAGAAAAAGGGCACGATTGTATAGAAAAAAATTTTTGTAAAACTTCCTGCAGTGCTAAATGTACAGTAAAAAAGGTTTGGTAAAAATAAAAAATAAAAAGAATGAATTATATCAAAAAAAAATAAAACCAACCGAATTTACAGTTTTATTCATCCCGAAAATAAAAAATCAAAAAACTTGTAAAGAAAAGAGAGAATTAATGGCAAGGAGATGGGGGGGCCCATCTATGTCATATGCCCATATCGGAATTCTTTAAAAAAAAAAAACCTACAACAAAATTTCTTAAAAATGACTACCTGTGAGTTTCACATCTTACCCTCAACCCCCCACAGGAGGTTAAAATAAAAATAGAATTACGTAATAACTGTTACTCCCATCTCAAGGGGATCTTCCATTTCACTTTTGTAAAAAACTGTTCAAAAATAAAAGATTGCATTACATTTTTTCCAAAACAAAGAAAAAACTGGATGGAACCCAAAAAAAAAATTTGTTCTTCTTATACTGTAAAAAATTGTTAAAAGGAATGAAATCAAAACATTAATATGAAACTATATATAGGTTATGTATAGATGCATGCTTCATGTGTATATATATGTTTTGGTATATAAGATATGTGGTGTTGGGGTACCAAACTATCTTCTTCTTTTTATATATATATATATTATATATATATATTATTTATATATTATATTATAATATATATATGTTATATATTTTCCCACACACATATATATATATATATATATATTTTAAAATTATTTTATTAATATATTATATATATATAATATATATCTGTGGTTTGTTGTGTGTGTGTGTGGTTTTGTGTGTGTGTGTGTGTTGTGTGTGTGTGTGTGTGTGTTGTGTGTGTGTGGGTGTGTTTTTAGTATACATACAACACACCCCTTCTTAAAACACACACCCCACAACATGTTGTATGTATTGTATTGTATTGTATATATTATATATATATATATATTATTATATATATATTATATATATATATATATAAATAATTTATATGTATAATGTGTGTTACATGTTTTTATGTAATAGTCTGTTGTTTATGTATTATGGTGTGTGTGTCTTTTATGTTATAGGGGGTGTGTTAAATAATCCCCCACACACCCACACCACCACACCACACCCCACCCCCCCCACACCCCCCCACACACACACACACACCACACACACACCCACACCACACACACCACAAAATCATATATATATATAATATACTATATATATATATATATATA
>NC_051420.1:35074311-35076811 GCF_015228065.2 Penaeus monodon | reverse complement strand
ATATATAAAATTATATATATATATATTATATATTAATAAAAATTTTAATTATATATTATATAATATATATACTATATTATATTTTATTTATTTTATATTTTTAATATATTATTATATTTATACCTGTTTGCCATTTTTTATACATGTGCATACGGGGGTCATTGGGAGTATGGCTGATTAAGATATTTGTATGAAATACTAGAAAACGCAGGTACCGTATGAAATAAAAATGAAAGGTGATTCAAAAAATGATGTTATGTAAAAATGCTTTTAGTTAACAAATAAAAAAATTTGTCCCAACATAACAATAGCCAAACCCCCTTTCTGGCAAATAATGCTTTGTAACCTCTCTCGGGGCAAACCCCCTAATCCTCTCATGCACAACTTTTGGGCGGCAGACCCGGATTGATTTTATAAGGGTTTGAAATGGGTGCTAGTGTGACCACTGGCCAAGCAATTGGGTTTCCACTTTAAAATTGGCGTTTTTTCAGTAATTTACCCCCCTGTATGCATTTCGGGCATGCATGGCAACCACCTCTGCCATCTGGTATCCCTTTTAAAATTTGTCATACAGATCTTGCAAAAGATTTCTGCAAATGAATTTTTTCCACAGGAAGACAATCAGGCGGGACATGTAGGCCATTGCAAGTTAAGGGTGAGAATTAAAAAAAAAAAAAAATGAACAAAGGAATAAAATTTTTCTTGCCTCCCCACGAGCCCATGTGCCCTTTTGAACCATTGGGGTTTCGGCAAAAAACATCATTATCCTACTTAGGAGTAACCATAATCGCCCCGGGGATTTTTAGTTTTTGGACTAGTCACGAGCGTCTTGCTTGACTAAAAATAAAGGAAATTTTGTTTACTTGTGCCAATAGGTAAAAATGGAGGGCACAGACTGCAGTAATTCCAAACAAATATATAAGAACCATTAAAAACTGCTTTAAAAAATCTTACTTTTAATCATAAATCAAAAAAAAACAGCAAACCCTTTCTATGATATCAAAAACTTTTCTTTTTCCCCATGAATTCGGCATTGCACTCAAAGATTAATTATTATAATTTTAAAGAAAAATTTTAAATTTCCCCGTTAAATGGCAAAATTTAAAAGGGAAGTAAGTTTTAAAAAAAATACACACATAAACCCGTATATAAAATTTAATTTCCTACCAAGACCGACTTTTTCCCTTGTTCCGGTGTTTACGGGGATAAAGGGATAGACCGCCGGGAAAGCAGCAAAACCCGGGAAGATCCGGGGGCTTATTAGGGGGGGACTTGGGGTTTCCCACGGAGCGACCTTCGTGGATTCGTTAGTTTGGTTGGGGAAGGGAAAGGGGTTAAATTCTTCCCTCTTTCTGGGGTTCAAATGGTTTTCTTCATCAAATTTTTTAATTGGAAATCCCGCAAACTGTCAAGCAAAGGAAGCTAAGAGCTGAAGCATAATGGTGTCTCACCGTTTGTTTGTTTTTCTACAGCTGATTTCTGCAACAAAAACGGGACAACACCCAAATTTTTTAGGAATCATATTACATACAAATCATATATATATATATATATATATATATATATTATAATTATATGTTATTATATATTATATAATTATTTTTATAATATATTTTTATAATATATAATTATATAATTATATATATTAAAAAATATAATTAATAATTATATTATATTTGGGTGTGTGTGTGTGTTGTGTGGTGTGTGTGTGTGTGTGGGTGTGTGTGTGGGGTGTGTGGTGTGTGGTTTTTGTGTTTTTAAAATGGGAAAAACAATATAAAAGCATGGGAATTAAACTTGCAATAGGGAAATTTGGCTGATTTAAAGCAAAACCGGCAGAGGTTATGATCCACACACACGCACGCAACACACACACACCGCACAGCACCACGAACGCCGAACGCACGTCCCACCTGCACACACACACACACCACACACACCCACAACACACACACACACACCACCACACACACACACCAAAACCCCAAAACACACACCCACATACACCACCACACACAACACACACACACATTTGTGTGCGTGTATAATATATAATATATATTAATATATATATATAAAAATAATAAATTATATAAATATATATAATTTCCCCTTTAAAAAAAAAAGACGGTGTGTGTGTGTAGATATATAGATAGATATAGATAGATTCTTAATATATCCATATAAGCTGTGCTGGAAGGCTGGGATACTTTTCTTACCCTCAGACAGCAGCGATCCCCAGGAAGGCACCTGGCTCTTAACTAAAGGGCCCCATATTCTTTGCTTTCTGGGCTTCTTCCTTGAACAGGATTGGTTGAATGATGGAACTTGAGATCACAAAGAAGGTAGCCAGTTTCTGTCTCTCTGTATATATACATACTTTTATACATACATACAAAATACATGTGTATATATATGTATATATATATATATATATATATATATATATATATATATATATATATATATATATATACAGTATATATACATATACACACAC
>NC_051420.1:35051811-35069311 GCF_015228065.2 Penaeus monodon | reverse complement strand
TACATATATATATAATATACTATATCTAATCTATATATTAATATATCCATATATATATTTATCATCTAATATATATCTATTATATATCCATCTATATATCTATCTATATATATATATATATATATAAACTCATCTTCCCTCTAATCATATATACTATAGATCTATATATATCTATATATATATCATATATAGCTCTCTTGTTTATATCTCTCACTATCATATATCTCGTCTCTATATATATCATCTATACTACTATTGTATGTATATATAATATATCTCTAGATATCTCTATTATATATACTGTATATATAGATTATATCTCTTATTCTAGGGTATATATGTATATAGCTTATCTCTCTCTATATATAGATATCATATATATGTATATATATAATATATAAATACTATCTCTGTATCTATATCTATCTAGATTATGTATATCTCTGTATATATCGGGTATCTCTATATATGTATATCTATCTCATGTTCTGTCATATATATACTATATCTATCGAATTATATCTATATATGTTATCAATCATATAATATATGTATATAGATGTCGATATAAATATGTACTCTCTATTATATCTATAATATATGTCTCTATATATCTATTGTACTATCATATCTATGTCTATATATATCTGTATATCTATATATATCTATATATATCCTATATACATATATCTACTCTATTATATATAATATATCTCTCATCTATCTATATATATCTAGATATATCCGTACATATTATGCGCTCTCTCTCTATCTATATATTCTATCTACTACTCTCTATCGCACCTACCTATCTATACATATATATATCTATCTCGATCTTATATGTTCTCTCTATATTATGTTCTATATCTATATCTCTATCTGTACTATATGTTACTATAATGTACTATATGTATATTATGTTATCTATATTTATGTTATATATATATAATCTATATATATATCTCTAGCTGTATCTCTGTCTCTCTCTATTATATATATCATAATACTATATCTCTCCTATATATGTATAGACAAAGGATATATCTCATCTATACTACTATATTCTATACATATCATATATTATCTATGTATCTGTATATATATATATATGTAATATATGTAATCTATATATATATATATGGATATCTATCTACATATAGATTCTATATATTATACTATCTATGTATATTACTACCTCTTACTTGTCTAATATATATGTATATATAATATACTATATCTATATATATATGATATAGATGATATATCTATGATATATACTAATATTACAGTGTATATATATATGTATAATTAATTATAAGTGACTTTTATAAATATATATGTATATCATATGTAACTATATATATATGCATGATATACATATATGAGTATATAATATATTATATATAGTCTATATCTACTATTATACTATATATATTACTAGTATATTATTAGGTAATGTATATAATATAATAGTATATATATAATATTATAATAGTATTATATTATATATTATGAATATAGGTTGCCTATCGTATATTAATATACACATGATATATGTATTAAAAAATATAGTATCTATATCTATATGTCTATATAATAGTGTATAGATATATATACTGTCTCGGCAACGCTCTCCGTGCTGATGACAATGGAAGGAGAAACCGCACAATACAAAATCAGTTTTGTATTAGTGGTTTATTCTGCGCTTTATATGATATTAATATATATATGTATAAAGTATATATGTCTATCTAGCGTGTATGTGTATAGACTTATGTAATACTATCTAAATTCTATGTATCTTGATAATATCTATCTATTAGTTCGAGCTATATACTATACATATATACTCTATATCATTCATATATACATATAATCTATAGGCAATATAGTATCATATATGACATATATATATATACATTATATAACAATATAGCTATTATTATATATATAAATAGTATATATATATATATTATATAGTATCTATAATTATAATATATATCCACACACACCAACCACCACACACACACAGCACTGTACAATCTACATTATATATACTGTGTGTGTGTCGTGGTGTGTGTGTGTTTGTGTGTGTGTGTGTGTGTGTGTGTGTGTGTGTGTGTGTGTGTGTGTGTGTGTGTGTGTGTGTGTGTGTGTGTGTATTTGTTTATATATGTATGTATATATATACACAAACACATTTATATATCTATAGATATATATGTATGAATAACTAGTTGAAGAATAAGTAATATCAGCATTAAAACTTGCCAAAGTAAAATAGAGGTAGCATTTTCAAAAATAAGGTTTATCTATTTGTGCAATGTTTATGAAGGGCAGGGGGGGGTGGTAGCAACATTTTAAACTGATGAAGAGATTAATTGGTAAGGAGGAGGGTATAGCCGCAATCATGTTTGGCATCCCTGAAACCTGGGCTCTCAAGATTAATTGAGATATAGTACTATGGGTAATGCGATTGTGGCTAAAAAGGGTGAATGACTTATAGAATCAGGGATAAAATTGCTAAAATATGTCAATAGGTTGTAGTAATCTGTAGGACAGAATAATTGTGAAAAGGGTATGTAGGCGACAACTGGAGATACATTGGGGATTTGTAAAAGGATGTTAAACATGCCGTATGGGCATAGGTTAATATTATGTGACATGCGATGCCCACTATAATTTATTTATTGTTTTTAACATAGATGGCTTTACACTTGTACTAAGTTCACATGAGCCAATTATGAGTACTGTTCTGTCTAGGCCCATTCACCTCTTTTCCTGATTTGCGAAAATATTTTACGTATCTATATTGCCTGTATCTAATGTTTATAGCATTATAGTAATTTATATGTCTATGAATAAAAATAACACCATCGATATTCATACATTAGTTTTTCCCGCCAATTCAAGGAAAGGTGAATATTGAGTTTGTTATGTCACAAGTCTACTAATTGAGCTGCCTGTGTGGCAAAGCATTAGCAGAAGCCACTCTTGTGTAAAAGGAAATGGACATTTCAGGCAAATAATGAAAATGGAGCACAGGCGATTTTCTCGCGCAGTGGCATGGAGTGTTAAAGTAGAGGGGTGATCAGATCAAATGTAGTATGTGTCCTGAGAAGGGAAAGTAATGCACTGTATGAGAAAACTTGCAAAAGAACTATTATAACCAATCAAATGATAATACGGTTAGAAACAGTAGTTGTGGAAATAGGAGAAGAATCCAGGGGATGGTGGTGAAGTATTGGGAAAAGTGTCAGGAAGGGAGGGATCCACAGAAGGACATTGTTTTGACTAAAAGGAGTCAGATGAGCATACTAATTGGGGTGGTACAGGATCTATGGGAAGGAATAGGGATTGGTGATGCACTTATGAGATAGCAATGGGGTGTTTTTTTGGTTGAGGGGGAAGAAGAGGGGTATGGGGAACTTGAGGAGGAATCAGAGGGTGATGTAGATAGGTGGATGCATTCTCTAGTCATGTTACAAAAAGTTTTTTGGAGTCTTCAAGATTTTCTGGAGGGAGTTTGGGTGGAGGAGGTTCTGAATAAACAAGGTTTTCTTATGTGAGGATAAGTTAAGGAATAGATTTTGCAGGCCATGTAGGAAAAGGTGGGATGTAGGGAGAGATGTGGTAGGAGAAGATGGAGTGGAAGGGGGCGTTTAGGTTGTCTGTTTGACAGGTAAGTGAGAAGAGAGGCGAGCGGTAGCACAGGGGAGAGGTAAGATTAGGTATCTGGATTGAGTACTGGAAAAGGATTTGACTGGGGAAGAGAGTGTAAGATTACGGTTGATTCGTAAAGGAAGAGATGACTGTAAGAGTGCTTGAGATTCTGAGAAGATGGAGGGGAGCTATAGTGAAGTAGCAGTTTTGAGGGGGGGGAAAAAAAAGGGTAAGAAGAGATAAAACCTCTTCACTATGGCTTCTTTGTCTGGCTTCACTAGACTAGGCTATTGAATCTGAGAACTGACCTACCTCTAATTTGAGTTTAGAGGTAGGGCACTCTATAAATACTTTGGGAGCCTCCTCACAATTTGGTACAAAAATGTGTGACTGAGCAGAGCAATTTGAAGGTCATGACCAGGTTGGGCACAGAGGGCAGTGGACTGTGGAGCAACAGTGTTTGGCTGGGTGGCCAAAATGCCAACATTTCTGACTTGATGGGGTCAGACTGGCATGGACACTCTACCATATGTAAACTCATGGGGGAGGTCATTGTCTTACAGAAGGTCTATGCTTAGCAATGTGGGGGCAGGCGTCTGTGATGTCCTCTGGAGGAAAGTGTAGGCACTGATATGTGCACTGCATCATAGCTCGACCGAGCACTGACTTTAGTTGTTTTCACATCTGACCAGTCCTTTTTGTAGACAGGACGTGCAGTTGGATAGGGAGGGGTTAGGACAGAAACTTTGCTGGTAGGAGTGAGGTTGGGTCAGGAATAGGTTTAGGCAAGTGAGGTCAACAGGGTAGATCGTAGCACGAACGAGAGAGAGATTCAGGATGTGAACTTCTGATTAAGGCATGAATGAGCTATGGAATGACTGTGAAGGAATTTGGCCACTGTTTTTGGAAGAAACATTGTTGGAAGATAAGAGTATTGTCGAGAGAATAGGCTGTAGAGGGAATCACAAAAATGTGATACAACTTGGGCTGGACGGCAAAAGGGGTAGCTCAAATAGTTTGCCGTAGGTGGTGCAGTAGAAGGATGAGGGTCAGGAGAATATGGGTGATATGGAGATAGGTAGTCTATTGGGTAGAGAGACTATAAGGAGAAGAGTAGTAAATAATGAGGGTGTGTGTGAGACTAATGAAGACTGTGCAAGTAGGAGGAAGTAGATGTTGAGAGTAGAGGAACGGTGTGTGATTCTGAATGGGTATGATAAGTGATGACCGGATGGAATTAGGATGGGAATGAAGTTGACAGCAAGCATTGGGGAGGTGATATTAAGTAGCGGTCCGTCAGTAGGCCTGGATACAAAAAAAAAAAGAGAGAAAAAAAAAAAGAGAGGCAGGGGTTAGAAAACCAATGTAATTGCAATATTTGTATGATAGGCTTAGTGCTGAAGGGGTAGAGCCTTGACTGTCCGCCTAATAAGGTAGAACATCTTCATTATTGGCCTTATGGTTGAGTCTGAAATAATGGGTAGAAGCTAATGTTGTCATTCCGCTCATGGGGGGACCCTGAGGGTAGAGGGCTGAGACAAATTAACTAAGAGATCTGTGTCCTTGGCTCGCTGTAGGGAAAAAAAAGAAAACAAAAGAGGAGGGAAAAAATAAAAGAAAGAGGCCTTTGCAAGTAGCTGACACGAAAGGGCCAAGCCTTTCATACTTTCATTAGCAGCTCTGCAAATTAGAAGTGGACAAAGGAAGTAAGGGATAATGAAGATCAGAGGGATAAGGAAAGGGGGAAGAAATACAGATGGTGGGAACAAAAAACAGAGAGAACTGAATGAAGGGTACAGAGCGAAGGAGAAAATATGGAGTAGACAGCCCAATGTGTGGGGCATCCTTTTGCACAACTTGACTTTTTCGCTTTGACTTTTTGATTTTAAATTAGATGTTGTTTGTGTCCAGTAAATAAAAAAAAAAAAAAAAAAAAAAAAAAAATAAAAAAGAGTAGGGGGTTTTATTTGGGAAGGTTGGAAATAAAAAAAAAAGGGGGTGGGGAAGTGATACCTGGTAGCGTTTGGCATTTCTTTAGCCACACCAAAGATATCACCCGAGATCTCTCACGCTCTGGTAGCCGGCTCCGATGCTAGACCCACTAAGGGTGCGCGGGGCGGGAGCGGCGGGGAGATGAGGGAGGGAAGGGTAAGTCGGATATGCTGTATGGTGATAATTCCATCTAGCCGAACCGTGAGTCGGTCCGAGGATCCAGTCCCCTGTCACATATACATTATGAATCAGAGGAATGAGGGCATATTACACAGAGGTACCGAAGGTATAGGATATACGAGAGCAATACGAATATGTAAATGTTATCTAACAGGGTTAATATCATGTGCGACCCACGCAGCAGAAGAGGGAACCGCAGGCGGAGGGAAATGAGGTTGAAAATTACAACACTTAACAATTTCTTGCTTACATGTGCTGGTGCACATTGAAAGAATCAATGAAAGCAGGTTTCGGAGAGAACTGTATACCCGCGCCCAGGAGGGGGGGGATAGCTCAAGAGCGCCGCGGCGCGGGGGGAGAGCGGGGCGAGGCCTGGGGGTAGCGCCATCACAGGGAGGGAGCGGGCGGCGGAACAAGGTGGCAAAGGGAATCAAAATAATTTGGCTGTGAATTGGGGGTGCATAAAAACAGAGTATTCAAAACTATGGGGCATGCTAAATAATAAACAAAAGTATATGATCTTCAGAACTGATAAATGATGCGAGTTCTGACGACAAGAAGTATGTTTGGCTAAGGCTTAACTGTACAGTTCATTAAATTTATTTTTGAAGACGATATATTAAGGAGCAGCTAAATACCAACTATAGCGAGATTTTAGATCATTAGCTAATATTTTGAAAAGGGCTTGACGCAAAAGTCTGGAGGGTACATTCATGTCAATAAGCAGTATTCTTGGCTTTGCTGTGGTGCCAGCAAATGTAAGAGATGAGCAGATATCTATTAGCTAAGATGATCTTATACCCAAATTTATCCTTTTTAAAGTAAGTCTATACAGAGTGAACACGATCCAACCTGATAAACTCCTGCAGTATTCTCTTGTCAAATCTGTCACTGATCTGTCGAACTGGTCCATCTGCTCTTGGGGCATGTTCTGCCAACGCTGCTCGTTTTGAGACTGTGTCCTTCTGGAGCTTGTGTTTCTGGGGCAATTGCCATGTGTTAGGAAAATTAAGGGCAAAATTAGTTTGGGCAGTGTGTCATGCACAAAGTATGGTAAAAAGACTATTATGATCCTTCCTGACTAGATTAGTATCAAATTGGTTTTAACCCAAGGCTGCTGTAGTTTTGTTTTGTGAACATGTCTCTCCACACAAATAACTCGCAATGTGCTCATCCGACCAAAGAGACCTCGCTGACGCTCACTGATTCACTAAAAATGTGATTGATTTTTATTTAATTCAATTATTTAGCTAATGGCTAATCCATATCATACTGTTATTTAGATGATTATGGATAATATAAATTATTACATTGTTGTTAACATTAATAATACAAATATAGGATTAAATGTATAATATTTCTAAAAATCAGGGGAAAAAGGATAACAGTGTGAGATAGGGTAGTAAAGTAATTGACTCCTTGGTGACTAAGCACTTGTGGAGCCACACCGCTATGTATTGTGAACACAATTCATATACGCTATAAATCACAGTGTGCATGACATGATGATGAAGAGAGAGAGAGAGAGAGAGAGAGAAGAGAGAGAGAGAGGAGAGAGAGAGAGAGAGAGAGAGGAGAGAGGAGATAGGAGAGAGAGAGAGAGGAGTAGGAGAGAGGACAGAGAGAGAGAGGTCAGAGAGAGAGTAGAGGAGTAGAGAGAAGAGAGAGGGGGAAGAGAGATAGAGAGGGGAGGAGAGAGAGAGAGAATGTAGAGAGAGAGGGGGAGAGAGAGAAGGGGAGAGAGATAAGAGAGAAAGAGAGAGAGAGAGCGAGAAGAGAAGAGAAAAGAGAGAGAGAAGGAGAAGAAGGAAGAAGAGAGGAAAAAGAGAGAGAGAGAGAGAGAGAGAGAAGGGAGAGGAGAGAGAAGGAAGAGAGAGAGAAGGGAGAGAGTAGAGAGAGAGAGAAGGGTGAGAGAAAGAGAAGGAAGAGAGAGGAGAGAGAGAAGAGAAGGGGGGGGGGGGGAAGGAGAGGGGAGAGAGAGAGAGAAGGGGAGAGAGAGAGAGAGAGAGCGAGAGGAGGAAGAGAGAGTAAAAGAAGGAGAGGGAAGAAGAGGAAGGGAAGAGAAGAGAGAGGGAGAGAAGAGAGAGAAGAGAGAAGAGGAGAGAGAGAGAGAGAAGAAAGCGAGAGAAGAAGGGAAAGAGAAGAGGGAGAAAGAGAGAGAGAAGGAGAGAGAGAAGAGAGGGGAGGAGAAAAGGGAGAGAGAAGAAAGAGAGGAAGAGAGAAAGAGAGAGAAAAAGAGAGAAGAAAAGAGTAGAGAGAGAAAGAGGAGTAGAGAAATAAGAGAAGAAAATGAGAAGGGAATAGAGAAGAAAAAAACAATGAGATGAGAGAAATAAGGAGAGGAGAAAAAAATAGAGGTAGAGAAATAGAGGAGGAGAGAAATAGAGAGGAGGGACATAGACTCAATTTGCTGTCTATTCTGTGGGTGTCTGCTCGTGGCTCTCTCCAGTTTCTTCTGTGGTTCATTTCCCGGGGGCGGTGTTGCTGTGTTAAACTTCTTTTCAGTTCTCTCGGCCGATTTACACACAGCCTCATACAAAGCGAGCCTCGCCAACAACCCTTGATTCTAAAATAAAAATAAAATAAACTAATCTCTCCACTTCAACATTTCCTGAATTGAGTCATCACTATTACTGTAGAATACTGAAATATGGGGTCCAATTTCATTACAACTGTAAGATCCAAGTTAACAGGTCATTTCGACTACAAGCAGCGAATATTTAGTGAAAGAGAATTTCTGTGATATTACTTATGATGAATTCATTCTCAATTCCTTGCTTGTCTTACATTTTATAATGCAAACTTACCGAATCTTACTTGGCAGCTTAAGTGTCTGCAGTTTCACAGAGGATATCGCAGGCTTTTGTTAAGATTTTCACCCTCTCCATAGCGTAAGAGGGCCGTAGATAACTTCATCTCCTTTGTCCCTTAGGCTTTAGTGGAAAGTGGTATGTGTATTAAGTCTTGCGCTAGTATAGATTACCTTTTTCTGGAATGATGGAGAATCATGGCTATGTGCAAATCGTTTCAAGTTTTTTTATCGTTTGATGGTTTTTTCTTACCTAAGAACTGCTATATCTCTGATTAGCTGATAATATCTTTGAAATCTACTCAGGCTACAGACAATTTGTGTCTTCGCTGGCATGCTAATACTCTGTGCTAATGTTGTGGATATAATAGGTTTGACTGAACATTAAACCCATGTCATCGTGGAAATAAGACGTTGTGTTCAATGTTTTTTGGCTTTGAAATAGGCCCTACACAAAGATGCTCATCTCCTTAGGCCACAAAGAGTCAACTGGTAGACCTCGTGACAAACTGGTTTCGCTGACCAATTTTTTTTTTTCTTGGGTGCTAAATTTTATATTGATTTCTGATATTATTATCTTACACATTATAATGATTATATGTTCTTACATTACTACAGCAAATATAAGATAACCAGAGAATCTTTCCCAAAATCAAGAAAAGGGTAGCAGGTGCAGACAGATAGCACTCAGAATAGCTCACTGGTGTAGAAAGTACATCAATAACGCAAACTGCATCAGTGAGCATGCATGTAAGTACATACCACTCTATCAAACCCACCCCCACCACAAGGATCTGGTTGCGACTGATTTAGAATCCTTTTCGCTTTCGCTTTTAAAGTAATCCAGTACTTTTAAAGTACAGTAGCATATCGTTGTTTTTGGCAAAGTATGGGGGGGGGGAGGGGGAGGACTTATAATGAAGAGTGATCACACTGCCACTCTCAAGCCAAATAACATACAGTTTATCATGGCTGTTTATAGCGTAAAGAAAGATGAAACATCTGTAAGGAGTTCGGGGCCTTATCGTTCCACATGGGAAAGAGGCTGCAGAAATGAATAAATAATAATTCGCTTATTAGAGAAAAGAGAAAGAAAGAAAGAAAATGACACGTGCCATGCAACATGTGGCACAGTTTTACCTTAAGTCTATTCATTATTTCCGCTGTGTATGATAAGGCCATGAAGAGAATACGTGACGAAATAAGGCAAAGACTTCCCGTTGCATGTGTACCTATAAAAAGCTATATTTGCAAAACTTACGTGGCGTTTTGCGCTTGTGTCCGCAAGGAGTGGCAGATCTGACGCAAAATGCTTTTCACAGAAAAGCTATGTGAGTAGGGGCATACTTGTCTGGCTTGGTGCTAAAGTAAAATATGAAATACAGCTTGTGATTAAAAAATAATATATTGTATGGTATAACATTGGCTATAATACTGATCTTAACTGTACCAAAAAGAGCTGATCTCAATTATTATGAAGTAAATCAATCCATCTGTAATCAGTCCTACATACAACAAGGAAAAATTATAACATTACATAATCATTGTTTTCTCTCAAATCCTTCAGAAAATATATATATATATTTTTTTCTAATGAAACTTTAACAATGTAAAGAAAAAATACATTATTCCAATTGACTTTCAGAAGACTGCATGTCTCCTTTCAAACAAATAATGAAAATAATATTATACATGTCAAAGATTTATATCGTTCATACCACACCTACACATACTCAGTTTATATTTACCATTGCGGCATAATATCTCGGCGGCTTTTGTTTGCTCTAAATCAAAAAAAAATTCCCTGTTTCCACTAATATACTACCTCATGGCTCAAGGATAAGTCTGCAACAGAGCAATCTATAATATAAATTCAAATAAATGCCGCTATCTAATATAGTTATATATATATTATATCTATATATATATACTATAGCATACTTATATATATCTATACCCACACACATGATACTATACTTATACACAAAAAAAAACAAAAAACACACGTACCACTATCGCACATCAATCGCACACCGCTACCCGCTACCAAAAAAAACACACCACTAAAACACAGACTCACACACTACCAAAAACACCCCACCCCCACACGCTTCTGGTACATTGTTGTCGGCATAATCTTCTGGCTTGCTTGCACGGTTTTAGGGTCGATGAACATTATGAGCGAGACGTTCAACATGTCCTGTAATGATCAATTGTTCTGTAGTGTAAATTATTTTGTAAGGAGTCGAGGAATTTTTAATAGTAATAGCTATAATAGTATAATTCATCAGTATCATGTTCTGTTAGGATTTGATTTATACTATATTCTTATCTGGCAAAGCCGTTTTTGATGAAGGTATAGTAATATGTATTCTGTATTAGTTTTGTAAAATTTATTTTATGTAACTAAGTTCTTGGCTAATATAATTTTACCAGGTATGTTAGTAAATGTCTCTGAATTGTTTTTAGTTACTTAGTAAATAGATATCAGTGCTTTTAGCATGTGGGATTATGTTTTTAGGCATAAGACTTATGTCATTAGTCTATACAGTTATCTAAATAAATTTGAAAGATGGAGGAAGTGATTCTGTGACCTATTAATTCTGTTGTAAGCGGTATTAGCTCAAAAATATATACTACTAGAATTAATTCTGTGATTTATAAATATTATTAATTAACTTATTGATGATTAGTTTTTATATCTATTTTATCTCATTTTATTATATTATGTTATCTACATCTATATTTATATTTCTTAGATTGTTACTTCACTACTAAAGCTATCAAAGTTTTGTGTATCTGTTTCTTCATTAATTATATTATCCTCTTTGTATGTTCCTCATACCTCTTAACTATTTATCATCGAACAATAATATTACTTTCCTTTCTCATGTTTTGAGAATGAATTACAACGCATTAGAAACACCTGCATGGAAATTATATAAAGGAACAGTGTGAGTGTCTCTCAGTTCGCCATGGGTTCTGCTCCTTTAGAGATAGTAGAGGGTAGAAAGAAAAGAAAGACAGAAAGTAAGTAAGCAAGAAGAGAAGGGAAACGAAGTAAAGTAAAGAAAGAAGATAAGAAAGGTAAGAAGACAGAAAGAATAGTTAAAGAAAGCAGAAAAAGAAGAAAGAAGAAAGAAAGGTACAGAAAAGAAGAAAAAAAAAAAGAATTAAAAGTGCTAGCTCTTTCAGGGTCATTTCCTTAAGAAATACACAATGGTAAGGAGGCTTGGCCCTGTAGACGGCACTCAAGTGAGGAATGGGGTCCTAGTAGCATTGTCCTTGGTAAGTCGCTGGAGGGTCTATGTCTATGTCTTCCACTCTTTCAGGCCTCCCGAACTACTTTGGAGGCCCCTATGATATACAGAACACAAGAGAAAATTACAATATATTCTCTTTTGTCTTAAAAAAAAAAAAAAAAAAAAAAAAAAAAAAAAAAAAAAAAAAACAAAAGAAAAAAAAAAAAAAGAGGCAATATATTGTGTCACAACCAGCCATAGCTGGCAGGAAAGGCATAATAAGTAATTCTTTACAACCTTTACAAGTGAAAAAAAGTAGAACTTTGCATAACTGACTGCGACAATTTTGTGTATCAGTGATTCCTCTCCCACTCTGATAGTAGACTATATGTCAAAATTCCGGCCAGGAAGAGACACGCCAAATCCTCACATTCTTGGCTCCAGTAGGCAGGTGGGAGGTTAATTAAAGGTATCAAGGAAATTGAGGGGTAAATTTGACAAGACTATAATAACGTAATGAACGATAATAGCGCTCACTATACTCTGAGACATCCTGTTGCATGATTTAGTAAACATTATACGCTTGTGTTTTATGGTCGCTTATGTTAGTTATGTCAGTAGTAGGGCTATTTTGTGCTTGTAATAAGGTCAAGGTTTCCTCTAAAATTAACTAAACTTAACTGCAGGCTAGTGTAATTCTGCCACAAATATAACTTCCTCACATGAAAATGAGAATCACACGAACTAAGAACGAAAATATATAGCCTACTGAAATCATACTGAAGCAATAGTGTAAAATATACTTTCATGTAGGCCCTACATCATTTATCGCTGCCGGTGAAAATACTCCAGTTGCTCTCTCTGGGGGAGTGCTTTAGACTGCTAAATACTTAGACGTGAATAGACTGATTACTTCTTGCTTCTTCTCTTTTATAGGGTTTAACTCTGTAGTCTATATCGCCCTGATCTATTTTGCTTCTTTAATTTTCTATATTATCTCTGTTTAGTTTTGTTTGCTCTCAGGATTATTTTGGTGGTCTTAATAAATGTAGTTTACTTCTTAGTTGATGATAGATCAACGAGGCTGTGAATATAATTCTATGTTAGGCGGTTATTTTGATTTTTTTTCTGGTTTGTGATGACCATCTGCATGCTGGTGTCATTGTTTATTTTGCAATTCTGTGTAGTGCTGGTTTAGTCTTGTGTGTGTGGTTTAATTTCTTGTTATACAAACGATACTAGTTTTCTGTGGGTTGGTCTTGTCGCATGGCTGGCGATCTGTATTGTTTGCGAAAGTAGTTTTTTTGGTGTTCTAGATTGTATTTAGCGTGTGTTTTCGGCATTTTCGTATTATTTGATCTTCTTGGGGATGCTCTTTTTTTGTCCTCGTGTATGTTATGGGGATTGGCCTGTATTGTGGGCGTCTTTTTGCGCACTTGATCAGCTATTTCAGTTTCCTCTATATTTTGGGTGATGGAATCCACTGAATTGTCAATTTTCTTATTGGTTGGTGTTATGAGTATCTGCTTTCCTGTATTTCGAATATAATGTTTTTTGTAGTGTTTTGTTTGTGTTTGTAGATATAGGTTAGGCTGATTTTGAGTCTGAGGAAATAACTGATGTTGTTAGATCTTTATTCTGTAGCATAAATAATTCCTTGTTTTGATTGGCAAAGACTTCGCCTCTATTATTTCAGTTTCTTTTTGTACATTTCTGCAATTGTTGTGATGTTTTTGTCTGGATAGTATATGGCTGTTTATTTTTGATCCCATTCTGTGAATATCTTTTATAGTTTATTGGTAGCCTTGTATTTTCCATCTCTAAAATTGCACTGTAATTATTTGTTCATGGATTCTTTGTGGGATCATCTAAGTGAAATTTGGGGCCATAATTTATAAATATCAAAAAAGGAGAGGATATGTGTATTTTTTAATGTTTTTGGGGGTATTGTCATTGGTAATTCTTTATCATGTTTCTATAACTGTGCACTAGGCCTCTCTATTTTTTCTGGTTTATATTTTCTAATATTTCCTGTTATATTACTTTTCTGTTGTTTCGTGTTATTCTAGTATTTCATCATCTGTATACACTGTTTTTTTTTTTTTTTTTACTGCTCGGGGTTATTTTGTATGGGCATTTTGTTTGTAAGAGTGTATAATGCTTATATATTTGGGGTTTTAAGGTCAGCCCTGTGGCTATTCTTATGCATTATTTTGTTTTCAGTTTTTTGGCATTCTTGTATTTTTGGCTGTTCCAAAAATTGTGATAGCCATATTCTATTTTAGGTTTAGATATACGTCATAGAATTTTATAATGGTTTCTCTATTTGCTGCCCCATGTGTTGATAAATTCTGTTATGAGCCAATTTATCTTAATATTATTTGATTTGATTTGGCTTAATTTGGGCTTTATCGAATTCTAGACTGGAGGATTGTTGGTTTGTTGTGACTTTGAGTTCTTGTTTATCTATTTTTATCCTGGTACTTCTCTTATTTTGTTTTTTGTAAAACAGCATGATTATCTTGGTGTTGTGGTTAACTAATACTCCCGCTTTTATTTGGCCCATTCTATGATATTGTTTTAATCCAAGTTCAGTATGTTTTTGCGGCTTCGCTAAATTCTTAATTTATTGGCTATTATGTGATATGCATCTGCATATGTTACTTTTTTTAATCGCTTCTGTAGGTTAAGTCTGCTGTCATTATATTAGATAATAAGGGACTTAATGGTGAGCCTTGTGAGGCCGCTAGCTTATGTTTTCTTCTTCGTCGTTGGGGGACCTATGACTATTGTGGTACGGGTTCTGTTATTTAAAATCCTTTTATCGCACTTGAAGTGGGTTGCCTACATTCTCTAGTTTTGCTGCTTTGAATTATTATTGCTGAAGGGTTGACATTTGTCGATGCTTTTCGCATAATCTAAGGCAGCTAGAGTGGCGTATTTTTCGCGCAAATGTTTTATTATCATGGAAGTCTTGATTATCGGTAATGCATCTTGGTTGAACCATAATTAGTCTGAAGCTCTGTTAGGTCTTCGTTTAGTTTATTATTTGTTTCCAACCGTGACCAGTTAATCTGTTTGTTATGCATTACTCTCAAATAATTTCCTATGGCAGATATTCTACTGATGAGTTTATATATTTTATATAGGTGGGTCTTTGTCTGGTTTTAATATTGGATTTATAATGGATTTTTTAAGTAGCTTTTGATTTCCCCTTTTAGTCATATTGTTAAAAAGTTTTAGATGCATTATTTGCCTAATATCTTTAGCTGGGCATTCTTGAAAAATTCATATATATCTCATCTAGGTCCATAGGCTATTAACTTTATTTCTGTTTTTTTATTACTGAGATTAATTCTTTTAACTGAGATTTGTGCTTATTCCTTCTGTAGTTCGTCTGTTCTGTTAAATTTTTTATTTCTGATTTTTGTGAAGCACTTTGCTGGGGTTATTATTGGGTGGTGTGATTCTTTCCTTGGACAAATTGAGCTTTTGGTCTATGTCCTGATTGCTCATTTTTTATATCAAATTAGGGTTAACTGCTGAGATCTGTGATTTTTGCTACTATTTTTTTATGAAAGTCGCAAATCTCTGATGTGTTTAAGTCTAATAGACAGATAGTTTCTCAAACATGTTCTTTGGAAAGTTTGCGTAATATTTTTTGGCTGTGATTTATCGCTTTTTGTTTTATTCTTTAAGCTTCGCATTTGGATTTTTTCTCCATTTATTAAATGCTTTATTCTTTTTTTTGTGCTTCTCTACATTTTCATTCCACCACGGTTACTTGGTTATTTTTACTATTTTGTTACAAATCTAAGATGTTTCGTGAGCATGTTTTTTATTATATCTATTAATTCCTGTTATTGACGTTGGGCCCTTAATGTCTTTGTAATGTTAATTCTTACTTTACACTATTTTTAAACAACCTTCCTTACTGACTTCAGTACTTTCTTTGTGTGTGTTTCAGTAATTTGGTGCGTCGTTAATATTATTGGGGGTGGTCACTTCATGATATATTGTATTTGTTTTATTTCTAAGATGGCTTATCTGGGATCCTATAGACATAAATCGATTAGTCTTACCTTTTCCTGTCTTCGGTACACTTCTGGTGATTAGTGCCGATGACAAAAGAAAGGGAGAAGGTAATAAGCATCAAATATTTTGCGTTATAAAATTGTACAGGTTTTATCCCGTTTGTTGCTGTTCTTATACTTGTTGTTTGGATTCCATAGTGGATAGGTGTGATCTATTGAAGTCCCCTATTATTAATTTGGTTTGAACTGGCTCTGTATATGTTCTAATTTCTTGTTGTTCTTATATGTTTACAAGGATTAGTAATAATTGAATAAATTAATAATAACAGTATATTTACCATTTGTGAGGGGGTAGCTAATTTTTATAGCTTATTTTTCTATTCCTCTTATTTGTTTTTCTTAAAAGTTTTTTCCTAGATCTGCATCTGTTGTGTATGCGATAGCTAGACCTCCCCCTCTTTGTTTCTGTTCTATCTTTTCTCAGCTATTATGTAGTCTCTTATTTCAAAGTTATCTTTTTTTGTTTAACCATTGTCTCGGCAGAATGCAAATATCTTTTGGTTTTCTTGCTTTAATAACCTTATTTCTAAGTTTTTATTTGGATGTACTGCGGCATTCCAAAAAAAAAAAGAAAACAGGGGGGATGCAGAATTAATTATTCATTTATGTATTCGTATATTTCAGTTGAGTATTGAGTTGGATGAAAAAAGGTTATTGTTCTGTTATTATGTGATTATGATTTATCAGATTTTTGGTGGCTACCTTTGTATTTTTGAGCTATTTTTTTTCCATATCTATCCATGCTGATTCTTTTCGCATAAAATTTGTTCTTTTTTCTGGTGTTGATTGTTTCTTTAAGTGTTTATGGAAGTGACCATGTTGTTGGGAATGTTTCTATTTCTAAGTTATTTGTATTTTGTGCACAAGTTTTTGTGTTTATTTATAGGGGGGGTTTTTCCAGTTTGTTACTATGGGTCTGGTGTTTCATAAGAGTCTTTTTTTGTGTTGTTTTTGTGTAGGTGTGGGTGTTTTCGGGTCTGGTGTTATGTGTGTGTTTGGTATGTTTGTGTCGAAATGTATGTGTTTATATTTACATTTTTTTGTTGATGGTTTCTTTGTATTGTTTTCTGGTGTTGGTAGTTTTCTGTGTTTATGTTACTATCTCTGCTTGGTTTTATAGTGTTTTGGAATGTTTTCTCTGTTTTTTGTGTTGGGATTTAGTTTGTGTTAAGAGTTCTTTACATTCTTGGTTGTTTGGAGTCTATGTTGTTTTGTTATTTCTTGGCTTTTGTGTGTATTGGGCATGATCTGATCATATCTGGTGGTCCCATTAGCAGAAGAAACAATAAGAGGCGGAGTTTTTTACAGTCTTAAATCTATGTCTAGCTGGTTGCAATTACTGCATCTTGCTCTATTTTTGGCTAGAAATAATCCCATTTGCGCATACTGAGCATTTGAGCATTTGGGGTGGGGATGTGTATTGAAATACTTGATTATGGTGTATGCCCTATTGCTACTTTGATGGAAGTGGACTCTTTGAATGTTATTTTGAGAGCTTTTGTGGGTAGCCTCACATT
>NC_051420.1:35036811-35044311 GCF_015228065.2 Penaeus monodon | reverse complement strand
CTCTCGGCTGCCCAAGCCATGTTTTTGGGGTCGTCCCCGTTCCTCCCCCAGGTTGTCTCGCAGGGAAAACCCTGAGGGGGCAGGTCGCCCAACGGGGAAACAGCTAGGTGCCCATAGCCTGATTTGGGCGATTCGGTTTATGCAGTAACAGGTCCCATCCCAGTCTACGGTGAAACCCCCCGGTTGGACATGTAGTCCTGCCAACTGTACCCCATGACCCACGAAGGGCTTTTAAAAAGGATCAAGGCGAACTCCAAGACACTTAGCATCCAGGTTTCGTTTCCTAGAGAAAAACTGGCAGTATAAAGGGCCTTGAGACACGCACCCTGGCCTTTGCATAGGTACCGACACCCAAACGCTCTTTTGATCGATTTCTGGCCCCCTTTGCCAGACCAATTCGTCTACTGACTTTTGGTCTAAACCCCCCACGTCTACCTCCCAAGGTATGTAAAATTTTTCTGAACTTCACTTTCCCGCCGCAGCATGGATCGACTGAATGATTTCCCCTAACAGGCCCCAAAGTCCTAAATTTTGGTCTTGGTCCAGGGACTTCCCCCTGGGGCTTCCCCTCATTGCAAAAAATGCATCAAGAGCCACCAAAAAGTGACTCCAAGGACTCAGAAGGATGGCAAATCGTCGAAAATCGGGGTCTGAGCTTGATATTCCTAGTTTTGTCCACACTGACTTTGGCTAGTAGCTCTGCCCATTTCCAGTCCATCGGGTGTTGAAAAGTGTTGGTGCAAGGACACCCCTTGCCTCCCCCTGAATTTAAACAGGAAGAAGTTCGACGACCCCCACCACATTTTTAAAGCACTTTCGTCCCAAAAAAGGCTTGCATCGGGCCAAAAATCGTGCGAATTCCCCAAATCCAGATCCCCATAGCTTCCCCCAAAGCCTTCTTAGGTCATGTGTTGCAAGAAACCCCACGACAAACTCACGACGCGTTCCACAATTACTTGAAGCGCATCGGGATTTGCCAGGATATATCCAACTGCTCCAGCCCCTTGATCCCTCAGTAGGTGGTTGCGGATCTTTTTTCGAAAAAGTGGGCGAAACCTTGCTGGTATGCTGACATGTAATGCCACGGTATTTTCTACAATCCCAACAAAATCCATCCCCTTCCAGGGGGGATGACCACGCCCCCCGGGTCAGGGGGAAGGTACCGACTGCCAGATGGCAGTCAGGAGTATGCGGGCCCCCAGCCTTTAGCATTCGCAGGTATCCATGCCCGCACTTTCCCCCCTCTTCGGTTGGAAATTGCCACCTAACCTCTGTTAGGGGAGGAGGTTCCGCTGATGGGGGGGTCCGGCACAGGCACGCGTTTGCTTGCATCCCAAATAGCTTTGGAGGGGCCACCTGGTAAACTTTTTAAAATACTCAGCCCTACGTTCCGAACCCCAAAATGATCGAGATGATCCATCCAGCTCTGACGGACGCATATCTGTGAGGAGGGCTTTGAGTTCAGGTTTCTCAGGTTTTGGGAGGCAGGGCAATCATTTACCAGAAGTGGCCTTTACCTCTTTAGGAAATTCCTGATCAAAATGTTCCTTTTCCCTTTAGCAGTGTCCGAGCCCTACGCACCTGGAACGACGCAAGACTTGATTCCCTTCACCAACCTTTTCGACCCTTTATGGCCTCTAATGGCCCCCCCGGGGGATGGAATTCTGCCTTTTCCTTGGGGGTACGCCATGGACTCCCGAGCTTTTCTTGAGTGTATGCACTTGAAGAGCTCTCACAAGCAATGGTCCCTCAGATTTTGATTCTGTAATCGGTCAGGACTGATGGTGAACCCCCCGGCCAATCCTCCCCTTTTTTTTGTCCCGGGGAAACACCTTAGGGTTGGGCCCCTGGAGGGCGGGGTTTTTAAGGGAACCCCCAGGGGAGCCCCCAACCAGCCTAGGTCGGGGCCACAGAACTTGCACTCCGGGAAAACCCCGCAGTTCTGGGGATCCTCCATCGCGTGCTACAAGAGTGTGATCGATCTCCCCTTTGGGCCCGTACCCCTATTGCTGTACATGCCACAATGGGGTTGGAGCGCTGGTACCAAGCCAGAGATCCCCATTTTCTAGGACCTAGCAAAACCCGGAGAGGGAAAAACTATTTCGCTGTGGGGAAAAGTCCCAGCCTCCGGGGGCCACAGACTCTCATAGCCAGCTCGGTCACAGCCGGAAACCCCTGAAATCACCCAGAACAATGCGAAAACCTCGCCGGGGGAATCTCTGCCCAGATAGGTTTTGGGGTGAAAGCCTCTTTCACATCATTTCATAAACATCGGTAGGGGGGATACAGCAAAAAAGAAATGAAACCAAAAGCATGCTTCATCTCAATGCCATAATACGTCATCACCGGTGTCACCTCAACTACGAGGGTTGGGGTCGGCTGGAGAGGGTATGGCCCCTGGAGGTGGTGACCATCGTGCGGCCCACCAATGTAGGTGTACCCCCCACATGATCGTCCGCTACCCTGTCTTCTCACCCCTTTAGAGGGCGCCACCTAATCCCGTCGCTTTAATTTCCCCCGATAGAAAAGGTAACCGCTATCCCGCCGCAAGGCCGATGTTCCAAGCGCCCACCCCGGGAAAAAAATGCCTGGGTTAAGCCTCGGTTTGGTCATATATGTAAAATTATTTAAAAAAAAAATAAAAAATTATATAAAAACACGTAAAAAACCCCACACCACCACACACACACCACATTATCTATAATTTATATATTTTGTATATATATGTATATATATACATATATATTTATATTATAATTTATATATATATATTTATATATATATATATATATATATAAGTAGTATGGGTGTGGGTTTTTGTGTGTGTGTTTGTTTTTGGGTGTGTGTGTGGTGTGTGTTGTTGTGTGTGTGTGTTTGTGTGTGTTTTGTGTGTATACAAATATTTTATATATCTTCTCTCTCTCTCTTCTCTCTCTCTCTCTCCTTTTCTTTTTTTTTATATTATATATATATAAATATATATATTATTACAATATATATAATATTATAATAAAAAATATTAATATAATTTTTATTATATATAATAATAATACTTATGCTACAACATACAAAAATAAATATAAAAAATTTAAAATATTTATATATATTATAATATATAAATAAAACATCATACATACATAAATAATATAAAATATAATATATATATAATATTTTATAATATATATTTTATTATATTTTTTTTGTTGTGTGGTTTGTGGTGTGTGGTGTTTTGTGTGTGTGTGTGTTGTTGTGTGTGTGTGTGTGGTGTGTTGTTTTTGTGTTGTTTATTATCCTGTGATACTACCCTTGAATTTCTTCGACTCCCCGGCGAAGGCAAAGTATGTTTCCACATTTAAAAAATATAAAATATATCGCTTTTAAAAAAATTTTTCAAGGATACTGTTTTTTCTTTGCGGGTCTTTCTTTCCTTCAGATTGATTGGGAAAATTGGGTATCGTCCCGGGTAACGAGCTCGTAATATGAACTAAAAAAAAAAAAAAACACACACCCCCCACAACACCCCCCCCACACACACACCCACACCCCCACCCCCAAAAAAACACCCCACAAAACACACCACACAACACAAAACCAAACACAAAAATCAAGTATATGATCAGTCGCATACTAAAATTCCCGGGTCGTTCAGAAACCTCGGTCCTTTTTGTCAGAAACTCACATGCGATCTCCAAAATTGCAATGAAAAAGTGACGACTAAAATTTGCAATCTTTGTCTGCTGGCTTGACCAATTCCCCGGGGTTGTCTGGCGGTGCAAAGGGGGTTTATAAAAGGAAAATTTCAATTTTTTGCGACTTTCCCCCTCGTGAAAAGGGAAATTGCCCTCGC
This sequence comes from Penaeus monodon, assembly GCF_015228065.2. Classification (NCBI taxonomy): domain Eukaryota; kingdom Metazoa; phylum Arthropoda; class Malacostraca; order Decapoda; family Penaeidae; genus Penaeus; species Penaeus monodon. The sequence continues at coordinate 35,040,464 of NC_051420.1, read as the reverse complement.
CCCAAGCCCCATTTTCCCTCTACACGATAGGCCATTTTGTGAGGCAAGGTTAAACTGCAGCGCCGAGGGGGGGGGGGGGGGGTGGCACTGTTGCCCCTGAAAGGAACACGTGAAATCCAAAAAAAGATTTATATATATATATATATATATATATATATAATATTTTTTTTTATATATATATAATTTTTTATATTTGTTTTTTTTTTTTTTTTTTGGTTGTGTGGGGGTGTGTTTGTGTGTGTGTGTGTGGTGTGTGGTGGGTGGGGGGGGGTTGTGTGTAGTTTGTTGTTTCCCCTTTCTTTAAAATTATATATAATTATAAAATAATTTTAAAATAAATATATAATATATATATATATATATATTATATATATTGGGGTTTTTGTGTGTGTGTGGGGGTGTGGGGTGTGGTGTGTTTTTGTGCGCGACATGTGATATATAAACCACACATATTTAAAATATTTATATTACATAACATATACATAACACATAACAATTTTTTACACACACCCCCCCCACACACCACACACACAAACACACAAAAAAAAATATATATATATATATTAATATATATATATATATATATATATAAAAATATATATATATATTATTAAAATATATATATTATATATATATATTATATTTATATATATTTTATAATATATATATGGGGCTCAGGGGCGTTTGCTGGGGCCCTGTACGTCTTTGTGTGGGAGCAGCATCCAAATACAGAATTCAGATCATTCAAGTGTTCTAAAATTTTTCTCTTTTGAAGTTTTTTTGTTTCTTTTTGTTATTTTCAACATTTTTAAAATTTTTTCAGCGTTTGGTTTGCAGAATTCAATACATTGTTTATTTTCTCTTTCCAAAATTGTTTATTTACTTTTTTTTTGTTTGTTTAAGTTTTTGACAAAATTGTAAAAAATTTTAAAATTCTATTAAAATTTTTATTTTTACATTGGGCAGCTAATGTTTTTTTATATTTTTCAATTGTTTAACCTTTTTTTAAATATTAATTTTTTCATATTTGTACAGCTGGCCTTTCCTTGTGTATAATTTTTTTAAACAAAGTCTATTTTTTCATTGTTTATATTATATATATATATATATATATTATATATATATATATATATAAAAAAAAAAATATAATGGAGAGAGGGGAGAGAAGAGAGAGAGGAGAGAGAGGAGGAGAGAGAGAGAGAGAGAGAAGAGAGAGAAGAGAAGAGAGGAAGAGAGAGAGAGAGGTTAGAGAGAGAGAGAGGGTTTGAGGAGAGAAGAAGGTTGAAAAGAGAGAGAGGAGAGAAGAGAGAGAGAGAGGAGAGAGAGAGAGAGAGAGAGAGAGAGAGAGAGGAGAGAGAGGAGGAGAAGAAAAGGGAGAGAAAAAGAGAGAAGAGAGGAGAGAAGAGAGAGAGGGGAAAAGAGGGGGGACTAGCTAGCCAGTAGATGCTAAAGGGGCGACGGGAAAACATTTTAAATCGATAACGGGGTACACACCCAACGGGCGGGTGTTTTTGTTGTTTTATGTTGTAATTTTTTTATATTTTTTTTTTATTTTTACTGCTTCTTGTGTCGACAGCTTCCTTGTCATAAAATAAGCCCCGGGGACTGAAATGCATAAACTACTTTAATAATTGAATAAAATCTTTTTTTTCCTAGAAAAATTGTTTTAAATCGCATAAATTTCCGGGGGAATCTACAAATCTGACATGCTGGTCTTCTAATCACTCAGGCAAAACATCAAAACCTGTTTTCATACATGGATAAATTTGGGTAATTCATAAAATTTAGCTACGTAATTGGATGGTTTAATTGTCTATCGCAAATTTTTTTTACTAATTTTTGTATTAAACTCTGCGTATTTTTTCCAGTTTTAACAAAAGGGGTTTCCGTTATAAGCATAAAGATATCTTTTTTGTTGCAATATAAAAGTAGAAAAAGATGTCTTAAAAATCTATATTAATATTAGTAATGAAAAAAATTTTATAGAAATTTAAAAAAATTTAAAAAAGAAAAATGTAATCGCTAAAGTGTGTCCATTTATAAAAGGATGTTAATGTGAAATCTCAGCCTTTTTTAATTCCATTTCATTTTTTGTGATGACGATGAAAAAAAAATAACTGATGAGGATAATAAGATAATAAAAACAAAGACAAGATAATAAATGGATTTAGGATGATTATGTTAGATAATGATAATTAAAAAGGGATTAAAAATTTTGATTTATTTCCTTTATAAAATGTCAATGTGCCCCCCCCCTTGGGAGAGTCACACTTCCTCTCTGCGGAGCTGCATGGCATCCAAAAGGCTTGTCCCCCCGCTGCACATTTTTGACTGAAAATCCCTGGCTTGGTTTTGGCCGTGTCATTAGGGCCGCCCGTGCCAAACTCGGTTCTCTGCAAATTCACCCCCCCAATGCAAGGCGGGCAGCCCTTCCCTGCGACAGCCTGGGGCCCCCCCCCCTTGCTGGGAATTGCTATCTGGCCAAGACCCCCAGCCCTGTTCTCCTTCTCCCGCTTCGATTGGTACCAGTCTTACTATGAAAATTTATCAGTCAATGTTCCCCTTTCGCTTCTTTTTCCCCATCCTTATACTAAGGAATCCTCCCCCTCCCCTCCCCTTGAGCTGCTTTGCGAGAACCGATTTCGAATATTTAATTCCATATTCATTGTTGAAAAACAGCTCTTCTTAGAATAAGATACAAAAGGTCTCGCCTCGCTCCCAGCTCTCTGATCGACTCTCAAGACATTCTTCTTTTTCTAAAGGCAAGCAGACCCCGAGAAACTTTATTAAAAATGGGAAATTTTTGAATTTTGTTTTGAAATTTCTACATTCCCCCGGTCCCGGGCTTCTAATTGGGGTTTATTTTTACAGTTTTTATTCGTCAACACTGATCCTCATGTTAAATTTTTTTTTTGCCCAAATTTTAAACAAATAGTTTTTCTTTTGCTTGTCTTCTCCATCTACTAATTTTTTTATACCTCTTTGTAGATAGGAAAGGGTGTCATTTCTGGTATCTTTTTCAGTGTCCCCAATCATTTTTGAAAAAATAAGGCCCAATAAAAGACCTTGTTAAAAGAAGGGAAAAAAAAAACAAAACAAGATGAGCATATTCGTGGACCTTCATCTTTCGTACAGAGGGTAGGGAAAACAGACCTCTTACAAAAACCGTCTGTCTATGGGGCATCTTTTTTTCTGGTTCCAAGCACTGGGGCGGGTTGATTTTTTTTTTCTCCAGAAATTTATTAGCAAGGTGTTGGGCCCCTTTTTAATGTTTGGCCTGAATTTGTCAAGGGGTTTCACCAAAACTTGCAAGTCCGAGACCAAGATTTCAGAAATGTCAAATAGTCCAACTTTAAAATTATCCTTTTAAACAAATTTCCCCTGGTTTAAAAAAGGTTTGCACGCCAAAGAATTCTTTATATCGCTTTTTAGAATTGTGTGATTTTCTTCAATTAAAAAAAAAAGCTTTCAAGACCCTGTTTCCATTCTTCTCTTTTTTTCTATTCTTTTTTGGAAAAGGGTAGAAAGGCTTCGTTATATTTTTAGTCCAACTGTTTTAAAGATTCTTTCTGCAATTCTTATCTCTTTTATTTTTTCTTATTCAGTTTTTTTTCCTTTTGAATTTTAATTTTTAATTTTTATTGAATTTTTTC
>NC_051420.1:35015081-35020081 GCF_015228065.2 Penaeus monodon | reverse complement strand
ATATGAAAGGTTTGTATTTTGGGGTATGAAAATTTTGAAAAAATTTTATTTTTTTGAATTTTAATAAAAATTAAAATTTAAAATGATATTTTAAGTTTATTTTGTAAGGTGGAAATTTTTTTTAAAAAGGTTGATTTCCCCCTTTTCAAAAAAAAAAATTTGTATGTAGTTGATTGTAGTTTTTGTTGTATGATTTATGTTTTGTTGTATGTATGTTTGTTTATTTTATCTATATTATTATATATATTATTATATTATTTATTATTTGTATTGTATTTTAAAATATATATATTATATAATTATTTTATATCTATATATATAAAATAAAATATATATATATATTTTTATAGCCTAGTTTGCCTGTATTTTTATACATGGGGCATAGCTGGGGGGTCATTGATGGAGTTGGCTGATTAAGATACTTGTATGAAATACTAGAAAACACCCTTTGGGTCCCGTATGAAATGAAAATGAAGAGGGTGTTAAAAAAATAAAAGTTTATTTAAAAAATGTTTTTAAAGGGAAAAAATTTAATAAATTTTGTCCCCAATCAAAAGCAAAAACCCAAACCCCCTTATTCTGGAAAGTTTAATGTTTGTAGACCTCTCTCGGTAAACCCCCAAATTTCCTCTGCATGCAAAACTTTTTTGGGTTTGGGCAGCCCCCGGGAGGGGACTTACCCTAATGGTTGAAATTGGTGGGCTAGTGTGACCATTTGCCAAAAAAGGGTTTTTCCACTTTCAAATTGGCTTTTTAGGCAGTAATTTACCCCCCTGTGATGTAACTTTTTCGGATGCAGGGAAACCACCTTCCCACATCATGGAAAATCCCCTTTAGAAATTTGATAAACATGATCTTGAAAATGTTTTTACTGCAAATGAATTTTACCAAAAAGGGAAAGGACAACTCAGCGGGGGTACATGAAAGGCCCCAATTGAAATTTTTAAGATGGAATTAAAAAATAAAAAAAATAGGAAAAAAGGGAATAAAATTATTCTTCCCTCCAAAACGACCCCAAGGTGCCGTTTTTGAACCTTTTGGGTATTTGGGCAAAAACATCATTTCCTCTTGGGGAAGTAGACCATAGATCCCCCGGCCAGTTTAATTTTTTTTTGGGGACAGTTCCCGAGCTGCCCTTTTTTGGGACAAAAAGAAAGGGGAAAATTTTGGGTTTACTTGTGCCAAAAGGGGAAAAATGGGGGTCCCCGACTGCAGTAATTCCAAACAAAAATATAAACACATTAAAAAATTGCTTTAAGAATCTGTACTTTTAATCATAAAGTCAATAAATAAACCCTTTAAACCCCTTTTTGTTATGTATTGAACCTTGTTTTTCCCTATGAATCGGCATTGCATCTCAATGAAATTTAAATTATTATAATTTTAAAGAAAATTATAAATTTTCCCGTCTAATGGCAAAAATTTAAAAGGGAATTAAATTTAAACAAAAACACACAAACATGCCAGTATAACCCTCTTAATTTTCCCACCAAAACCCACCTTTTTTTTCCCCCTTGTTCACGGTTTACGGGGATAAGGGATAGACCCCGGGCCCGGGGAAATGGGGCAAACCCTTTAAAAATCCGGGGGCTTTTTAGGGGGGACTTGGGTTCCCCGGCGCGACCTTCGTGGGGTTCGTTAGTTCGGTTTTTTGGGGGGAAAAAGGTGTTAAATTTTTCCCTCTTTTGGGCCTTCAAAGGTTAAACTTCATCAATTTTTTTAATCTGGAAAACCCCCAAACTGTCAAGCAAGGAAGCTAAGAGGTGAAACTTTAATTTGGTTTTTCCCCACCGTTAGTGTTTTTTTTTTCTACCGCTGATTTCCCGTCAACCCAAAGGGGGGGACAACGGGGCCCAATTTTTTATGGGGAAAACATATTAACATACATACAAAAATTTTATTTTTATTTTATAGAAAAAATATATAAAAGAAAAATATGTTTTTTATTATATTTTAAAATATTATAAAATATATTTTATATATATTTAATTTTATATTATTTTTCTTTTTTTTGTGGTGTGTGTGTGTGTGGGGTGTGTGTTTGGGGTGGTGTGGGTGGGGTTTTGGTTTTGTGTGTGTGTGTGGGGTGTGTGTGTGTGGGGTGGGGTTTTAACATGGAAAAAAACAAAAAATAAATGCCGTGGTAATTAAACTTTCAATAAGGGATAAATTTGGGGTGATTTTAAAGCAAAACCCGGGCTAAAAGGTTATGTCCACAACACCGCCCCCCACACACACACAAAACACCACACCAACCCCCAAACCCACCAAAAAGCCCCGAAACCCACCAAGCAAAAACCCCCACCCCCCACACACACACACAACCCAACCACACACACAAACACACACACACACACACACACCACCACACACACACCACACACCCCAAACACACACACACCACACACACACACACCACATATTTTGTTTTGCGGTATTTTTATTATATATTTAATAGATAATATAATTTTATATATTTTTATAAAATATATATATAATATTTCCCCTTAAAAAAAATGTAAGTGGTTTGTGTAGATATATAGATAGATATAGATAGATTCTTAATATATCCATATAAGCTGTGCTGGAAGGCTGGGATACTTTTCTTACCCTCAGACAGCAGCGATCCCCAAGGAAGGCCACTCTGGCTCATTAACTGAAAGGCCACTATATTCTTGCTTTTTTGGGTTCTTTCCGGGCCCGGATTGGTTTTAATGAAAGGGAAATTGAGATCACAAAAAAGGTAAACCCGTTTTTGTCTCTTGTTAATACAATTTTTTAAAATAAAACAAAAACATTTTTTATTTTAAAGTATTAAAATATATATTATAATATATAATATATATATATATAAGTATTTTAATAAATATACAATTTATATAACTATACACAATTTTATATAACATGTTTTATTTTATATATATTATATATAATAAATATTATATATAATATATATATTAATAATATTTTAAAATATAAATGTATATATATACATACATAAATATACAAATAAACACACCCATTATACATACATTAAATATATACCATATTATATCTAAAATTTATTATTTAAACTGGGCTATCTTTTTAAAATATGGGGTGTGTGGGTGGTGTGTGTGTGTGTGTTGTTTGTGTGTGTTATTTTTTTTGTGTGTGTGTTGTTTGTGTTTTGTGTGTGGGGTTTTTGTTTTTTGTGGGTGTGTTGTGGTTGTGGTGTGTGGGTTGGGGTGTGGGTGTTTTTGGGTGTGTGTGTTGGTGTGGTGTGTGTGTGTGTGGTGTGGGTGTGTGGGGGTGTGTTGTGGGGTTTTGGTTGTGTTTTTTTGGTGTGGGGCGTGTTGGGGGGTGGTGTGGTGTGGGGGTGGTTTTTGTGTGGGGGTGTTGTGTTGGGTTTTTGTGTGTGTGTGTGTTGGGGTGTGTGTGTGTGTGGAGTTGGGAACCCCCCCCCCCTCCCCCTCTCTCTCTCTCTCTCTCTCTCTCTCTCTTTTTTTTTTTTTTATAAATATATATATATTATTTTTATACATATATATACACACACACACACACACAAAAACTATATATATATATAAAATAAAATATATATATATATAAAATATATATATATTTATATTATATTATATTAAAACAAAACAAAAAAAAATATTTTATATTTTAATATATATTTTATATATATATATATTAAAAAAAAATTTTTAAAAAATTTTTTAAATTCTAAAATATATATAATATATATATTTTATATATATATATTTAAAAATATTATAATAAAAAATATATATATAATTTTTATCATAAATTTTTAAAAATTTTATTTTATAAAATTTCTTACTATTAAAAAATTTTTTTTCCAAAATTTTGGGGGGGAAAAATTTTAAGGGTTAAATAATTATTAATAACAATTTTAAATAATATATTTTGTTTTTTAAAAAAAAAATTAAAAAATTAATATTTTATATTTAAAAATTTAATATTTTAAAATTACGAAAACAAAAAATTTTTTTGGGGTTTTTTTAATTTTTAATTTTTTATTAAAGTAAATTATTAAATATAAAATATATATATATATAATATATATTTTTTATAAAGTATTATATAAAATATATATATATATATTAATAAAATTATAAAATATTATATATATATATATTTTATATATAAAATATAATTTAATTAAAATATTTTATTATTTTTTTTTTTTTATATTTTATCTATAAAAAAAATAATTCATTTTTAAATATTTAAATTTATATTTTAAAAAAAAATTAATTTTAAAAATTTAATATCATATATCCTTTTCAAAATTATATAAAAATAATAAATAAAAATATATATATATATATTAAAAAAAAAAAAAAAAAAAAAAAAAAAAAAAAAAAAAAAAAAAAAAAAAAAAATAATAATTGTTTGGTGTGTTTTTTTTTTTTTTTTGTTTTTTTTTTTTTTTTTTTTTTGTGTGTGTTAAATATATTAAATACCCAATAAATTTTTATATTATTTAAAAAAAACTTAAAAAAAACAAAAAAATAAAAAAAAAAAACACACACACAAAAACACACCCCACACACACACACACCCCCACAAAAACACCACACACACACACAAAAAACAAAAAAAAAAATAAAAAAAAAAAATAAAAACCCAATAAACAATACCCCAAACCCCAACAAAATTTCAAGCACACCACCCCACCAATAAACCAAAAACACAAACAAAAACAAAATAATTGGGTTTTTTTTGGTTGACAGTGGAGCAGTGCATGGTGCAGGGAATAGGTTTACAAGTGAGGTCAGACAGGGTAGATCGTGCACGAACGAGAGAGAGGATTCAGATGTAACTGTGATAAGGCATGAATGATCAGAATGACTGTGAAAGGAAACTTTGCCTACTTGTTTTTGGAGACATTGTTGGAAGAGAAGAGTATTGTCAGAGAATAGGGCTGTAGAGGGAATCACAAAAAATTGATCCCACTTGGCTGGACCAAAAAGGGTACTCAAAAGGTT
>NC_051420.1:35002581-35007581 GCF_015228065.2 Penaeus monodon | reverse complement strand
ACGAAAATATATAACCTACTGAAATCATACTGAACAATAGTGTAAAAATATACTTTTCATGTAGCACTACATCATTTACCTTAGCCTGTGAAAATACTCCAATTCTCTCTTCTTTTTTAGTGCTTTAGACCTAAATACTTAGACGTGAAAGACTATTACTTCTTCTTCTTTCTTCTTTTATAGGGTTTTAGACTCTTGTAGTCTATATCCCCTGGATCTATTTTTCTTCTTTCCCTTTTCTTATATTATCTCTGTTAGTTTTGTTTTCCTCAGGAATATTTTGGTGTGTCTTAATATGTAGTACTTCTTAGTTGATGAGAGATCAGCACCTGTGAATAATAATCTATGTGGGCTGTTTATTTTGATTTTTTCAGGGCTTCCATCAATTCTTTCTGTGAGAGTGATCTGGGATTGTAATATTATATTCTTGTTTTTTGGTTTGATACCATCTGCATGATGGGTCATTGGTTATTTCATTCTGTGTAAGTGCTGGTTTAGTCTTGTGTGTGTGGTTTTAATTCTTGTTATACAAACATCTAGTTTTCTGTTTTTTGATCTTGTCCATGGTTGCGGATCTGTATTTTTCAGAAGATAGTTTTTTGTGTCTAGATTGTATTTACGTGTGTTTTCCATTTTCTTTGATTATTTGATCTTCTTTGTTTATCTTCTTTTTTTTGTCCTCATGTATGGTTATGGGATTGCCTGTATTGTGCGCTTTTTTGCCACTTGATCAGCTATTTCGTTTCCTCTTATATTTTTGTGTGATGGAATCCACTGAATTGTAATTTTCTTATTTTGATTTGTTAGTGAGTATATCATTTCCTGTATTTCGAATATAATGTGTTTGTAGTGTTTTGGTTTTGTGTTTGTAATAAGGTGTAGAGCTGATTTTGAGTCTGAGAAAATAACTGATGTTGTTAATCTGTTATTCTGTATATAAATAATTCCTTGTTTTATTGCAAAGACTTCAGCCTCTATTATTTCAGTTTCTTTTGGTAATTTCCAAATTGTTGTGATGTTTTTGTCTTGGATGTATATGGCTGTTTATTTTTGATCCATCTGTGAATATCTTTTTATAGTTTATGTACCTTGTATTTTCCATCTCTAAAAATTGCGCTTTAATTATTTGTTCAGGTACATTCTTTGTTGGATCATCTATGAAATTTGTTTCAATCATTTTATAAATATCAAACCAAGGTGGGATAGGTGTTATGTTTGGTAATGTTTTTGTTTTTATTGTCATTGGTAATTCTTTACATGTTTCTATAACTGTGCACTAGGCCTCTCTTATTTTTTTCTGGTTTATATTTTTCTATATTTGCTGTTATATTACTTTTCATCTGGTTGTTTTCTTGTTATTCTAGTATTTTCATCATCTGTATACACTCTTGCTCTTTTTGTTTATATTTAATGGGCATTTTGTTTGTAAGAGTGTATAATGCTAATATTGGGGTGGTTTTTAAGCAGCCTGTGGCTATTCTTAATGCATTATTTTGTAAAATTTCAAGTTTTTTCATTTTTGTATTTTTGGCTGTTCCAAAAATTGTGATACCATATTCTATTTTAGGTTTAATATACGTCATAGAATTTTATAATGGTTTCTCTATTTGCTCCCCATGTTGTTGAAAATTCTGTTTGAGCAATTTATCTTTAAATTATTTATTTGATTTTTGCAAGTTAATTTTGGGGCATCGAATTCTAGACCTAGGATTGTATGGTTTGTTGTGAATTTGAGTTCTTTGTTATCTATTTTTATCACTGGAATTTCTCTTATTTTGTTTTTTGTAAAACACATGAGTTTACTTTTTGTTAGGTTAACTAATAACTCCCATTTATTTGCCCATTCTATGATTTGTTTTAATCCTAGTTCAAGTATGTTTTTCGCTTCTGCTAAATTCTTATTTATTGCTATTATTGTGATATCATCTGCATATGTTACTTTTTTTAATCCTTCTGTTAGGGTTAAGTCTGCTGTCATTATATTAAATAATAAGGGACTTAATGGTGAGCCTTGTGGGAGGCCCCTAGCTATGTTTTCTTCTTCGGTCTTTTTGTTACCTATTACTATTTGGTAGGTTCTGTTATTTAAAAAATCCTTTATCCACTTGAGTGGGGTTCCTACGATTCCTAGTTTTGCTGCTTTGATTATTATTGCTTCATGGTTGACATTGTCGAATGCTTTTTCCAAATCTAAGCAGGCTATGAGTGCGTATTTTTTTCCGCAAATGTTTTATTTATCTGGAAGTCTATTATCTGTAATGCATCTATGGTTGAACTATTAGGTCTGAAGCCTGTTAGGTCTTCGTTTAGTTTATTATTTGTTTCCAACCACCAGTTTAATCTGTTTGTTATCATACTCTCAAATAATTTTCCTATGCAAGATATTCTACTGATGAATTTATATGATTTTATCTCTGTTGGGTCTTTGTCTGGTTTTAATATTGGATTTACTAATGATTTTTTTAGTACTTTTGGATATTCCCCTTTTAGCCAGTAGTTGTTAAAAAGTTTTACTATTATTTCCAATATCTTTACTGGGGCATTCTTGAAAAATTCATATGATATCTCATCAGGTCCATAGGCTTTCCCTTTATTTGATTTTTTTATTACTGAGATTAATTCTTTTAACGTGAGATTTGTGCTTATTCCTTCTGTGTTCGTCTGTTCTGTTAAATTTTTTATTTCTGATTTTGTTATGAAGCATTTGCTTTTTTATTTATTGTTTTTTGGAATTCTTCCTTTAGCAAATTGAGCTTTTGGTCTATGTCCTGGATTGGCTCATTTTTATCAATTAGGGGGTAACTGCTGATTTTGTTTTTGCCTACTATTTTTTTATGAAAGTCCAAATCTTTCTGGATGGTGTGTTAAAGTCTAATGATGCACAGATAGTTTCCCAACTGTTCTTTTTTTCCGTTTCGATAATATTTTTTGCTTTGATTTATAGCTTTTTGTATTTTATTCTGTTAATTTCATCTGGATTTTTTCTCCATTTATTAAATGCTTTATTTCTTTTTTTTTATAGCTTCTCTACATTTTTCATTCCACCAAGGTTTACTTGGTTTATTTTTACTGATTTTGTTATCAAATCTAAAATGTTTCTGAGCAGTTTTTTATTATATCTATTAATTCTGTTATTGACTTTGTGCCCTTAATGTCTTTGTAAGTTAATTCTACCTGAAAATTTTTCCACCCTTCATTACTGAACTTCCATGTACTTTCTTTTGTGTGTGTTTCAGTAATTTGGTTGCCGTCATTTAATATTATTGGGAGGTGGTCACTTCCTGATTTTGTATTTGTTTTTATTTCTAGATGGCTTAGTTCTGGGGATCCTATAACTAAATCTATTATGCTACCTTTTCCTGTCTTCGGGTCAATTCTGGTGATTAGTCCGAGGAGGGTAATAAGCATCAAATTATTTTGCGTTATAAAATTGTACAGGTTTATTCCCGTTTTGTTTGCTGTTCTTATATTGTTGTTTGGATTCCATAGTGGATGGTGGGCATTGAAGTCCCCTATTATTAATTTTGGGTTTTGTAACTGCTCTGTATAATGTTCTATTTCTTGTTGTTCTATATTGTTACAAGGATTGTAAATTAACAGTATATTTAGCCATTTTTTCTTGTAGCTAATTTTTATAGCTATTGTTTCTATCCTATTATTTTGTTTTTCATTAAAAAGTTTTATTTTCCTATACTGCATACTGTTGTGTATGCAGATAGCTAACCTCCCCCTCTTTGTTCTGTTCTATCTTTTCTCTCTATTATGTAGTCTCTTATTTCAAAGTTATCGTTTTTTGTTAACCATGTCTCGCAGAATGCAAATACTTTTGGGTTTTCTTTGTCTATTAAATAACCTATTTCTAATTTTTTATTTAGGATGGACCTGGCATTCCACAGAATTAATTTATTCATTTATGTATTCTAATATTTCTTTTATTATTGGAGTTGCTTCTGTTATTGTTTCTGTTATTATGTGGATTATGGATTTATCAGATTTTAAATTTGTGGCTACATTTGATATTAATTTGACTATTTTTTTTACAATATCTATCCATGATGAATTCTTTTCGGCACACTTTGTTCTTTTTTCTGGTGATGATGTTACTTTAAGTGGTGTTGGAAGTGACCATGTTATTTGTATTTCTAAGTTATTTGTATTTTGATCAGGTTTTTGTGTTTTTTCTCTTGTTTTTTCAAGTTTTGAATTTATTGATGGGTCTGGTGTTTCAGAGTCTTTTTGTTTGTGTTGTTTTTTTCTTGTGGGTGTTTTCTGGGCTGGTGTTATGTTGTGTGTTTGGGTTAATGTTTGTGTAAATGTTTGTGTTATATTTACATTTTTTTGTTGGATGTTATTTGTATTGTTTTCTGGTTGTTGGTAGTTTTCTGTGTTTATGTTACGTATCTCTGCTATGGTTATTATAGTGTTTTTGTGGAATGTTTTCTCTGTTTTTTGTGTTGTGGGATTTAGTTTGTGTAAGAGTTTTTGTGTATTGGGCATGATCTATCATATGCTGGGTGGTTCCCATTACAGAAGAAACAATAAGAGGAGTTTTTACAGTCTTTGAATCTATGGTCTAACTGGTTGCAATTACTGCATCTTGCTCTATTTTTGCAGGAAATAATCCCATGTCCATACATGAGGCATTTGAAGCATTTTGGGATTGGGAATGTGTATTGAAATACTTGATATGAGGTATGCCCTATTGCTACTTTTGATGGAAGTGGGCCTTTGAATGTTATTTTGAGAGCTTTTGTGGGTAGCCATTTGTTTTCTCCTTCTGGTGTTTTGATTGGTTTGTTTATTCTGTTTATTTCTTTAATTTTGGATTCTGGACCCCAAATAATTGTTATCTTTTCTATTAATTCTGTTGTGTTTATCTCAGTTTCCACCGGGGAAATAGTGCCGTATGAACATCCTTGGTTCCTACTTGAGGCGGGTTGTTTACAGAGTATTTTCCCAGTTTCCAAGCTGTTTAATATCATTCAAGGGTCCTATCTTTT
>NC_051420.1:34950081-34990081 GCF_015228065.2 Penaeus monodon | reverse complement strand
CTGTGATCATGACAATAAGTCCAGGACTGAAATGCATAAACTGACTTTAATAATATGAATAAAATCTATTTTTTCCTAGATAAATTGTTGTAAATCGCATGAAATTGTCCGGGGAATCTACTAATCTGACATGCTGGTCTTCTAATCACTCAGGCAAAACATCAAATACCTGTGTTTCATAGTCATGGATAATTGGGTAATTCGATAATTTGAGCTACAGTATATTGCCGATGGTTTAATTGTCTATCGCAATTTTATTTACTAATTTAGTATGTAATTCTCTGCGTATTTTTTCCAGTTTTAACAAGGTGTTTCCGTTATAAGCATAATGATATCTTTTTCGTTGCACATATAAATGTATGAAACAGTATGTCATTGAATATCTATATTAGATATTAGTAATGAAAATAATTGTATAGAAATTATAACACATTTACAAAGAAACTGATAGATGCGCGTAATGTGTGTCCATTTATAAAAGGATGTTAATGTGAAATCTCAGCCTGTTTTGAATTCCATTACTAGTTTTGTGATGATGATGACGGAAAAATAATAACTGATGAGGATAATAACGATAATAAAATCAATGACAATGATAATAATGATGGTATTGAGGATGATTATGATTATGATAATGATAATTAAAATAGTATTAATAATTTTGATTTTATTTCTCTTTATTATATGTCAATGTGCCGCCTGCTTGAGGAGAGGTTCACACTTCCTCTCTGCGGAGCTGCATGGCATGCACAACGGCTTGTCCCACAGCTGCACAGTTTTTGACTGAAAAATCCCTGGCTTAGGTGTTTGGCCGTGTCATTCAGGGCCTGCTCCGTGCCAAACTCGGCTGTTCAGTCTGCGAATTCATCCCCCCAATGCAAGGCGGGCAGCCTCTTGCCTGCGACAGCCTGGCCCCCTTGCTCGGAATTGCTATCTGGCCAAGAGCCCCAGCCGTGTTCTCCTTCTCCCTGCTTCGATGTGGTACCAGTCATTACTATGAAAGACTTATCAGTCAATGTTACCCTCAGCTTCTGTTCCCCATCCTTATACTAAGGAATCCTCCTCCTCCCCTCCCGCCTTGAGCTGCATATTGACGATGAACCGAGTTCGAATATTTATATTCGCATATTCATTGTTGTAAACAGCTCTTCTTGAGAATAAGATACACAAGGTCTCGTCCTCGCTCCCAGCTCTCTGATCGACATCTCAATGACATTCTTCTGTTATCTAAGGCAAGCAGCATCCCAGAGAAACTTGATTAAAGTGGCAAGTTCTGAAGTTGTGCTATTTGAAATTTCTACATTCCTGGTCCCGGACTTCTAATTGGGCTTTATTTCACAGTTTTGAGTTCGTCAACACTGATCCTCATGTTAATTTAATTTGCCCAATTATAAACAACTAGGTTTGCTTTTAGCTTGTCTTCTCCATCTACTAAATTTTTTTCATACCTTCTTTGTACGATCAGGAAAGGATGTCACTTTCTGGTATCTTATCAGTGTCCCCAATCATTATTAGAACAATAGAGGCCCAATAACAGAGCCTTGTTAAAAAGAAGAAAAACAAAACAAAACAAAGATGAGCACTATTCCGTGGATCCTTCAGTCTGTTCGTACAGAGGATTAGGGAAAGGCATGATCCATTCTTACAAAAGCCGTGCTGTCTATGGTCGATCTTGTTTTCTGTGTCCAAGCACTGGACGGCTTGATTTTATTCTTCTCTCAGATATATTTATTATGCAAGGTGTTGGCCCTTTCTAATGTTTGGCCTGAATTTTGTCAAGGATTTCTACCACAACTTGTCAAGTCCGAGACCAAGATTGCAGAAATGTCAAATAGTCCAACTTCAGAACTTATCCTTTTAATCAAATTCCTCTGGTTAAACAATGGTTATGCACGCCAAAGAATTCTTCATAGTCTGCTTTTAGAATTGTGGTGATTTTCTTCAAGTTGAAAAAAAAAAAGCTTTCAAGAGGCCCTGTTTCCATTCTTCTCTTTCTTCTATTCTTTCTTGGAAAAGGAGTAGAAATAGGCTTCGTTATATTTAATAGCTCCAACTGCTCTTTTAAAGATTCTTTCTGCAATTCCCTTATCTCATTTCTTATTCAGTCCTTGAATCATAATCATTTGCAATTCCTGATTTTCTGTAATAACTATTACTAGAAACTGCCGTCAAGTATGTTCTCACCACCTGTTTCATATTTGAATATATTTACTAAGCAGGATGAACTCTCATATGTTGCTTCTCTATGTTTTTAACAGTATTACTTGTTGGTAAAGTATCTTGATGGACACACACACACATTTATATGTATATATGAATGGTAAAAAAATGTGTTGATACCATGGTAGAAAAACCCACAATGCACAAACTAGATTTACTGATAATGAGACAACAGTGTTGAAATATATGAATACACACACACACAGATACACATATTTATATATATGCCTATACATATACACACAAACACACACAATAACACACAACACACACACACACACAAATATCAATAGATAAATATATTAATAGATGATATATATCATTAAAATATATATATATGTTATATATATAAAATTATATATATATATAATATATATATATATATATATGATATATATATATATAATATATATATTCACACGAAAATCCAGTGCAAGTGCACCACACCCAATCACGAGTAAGGCGTGGGTGCACCATGCACACACGCATCGCCTGCGCGCGAATGTGAGCACGCGCGCTAATGTGTAATAATCTAGGTAAATCGAACCTAGATACGATGAAGTCCTTGGGCAAGGAACTTCACCTCGATGGCCTACTTAGCCTGGGTGGGCAAGCCAGCCCAAGTCAGTGCTGGTCCCAAGCCCGGATAAATAGAGTTTATAGGCCGTGGTGGACGAGTGGTTAGAGCATCGGACTCAAGGCTGTCACGACGGCAATCTGAGTTCGAGTCAACGGCCGGCGCGTTGTTCCTGGGCAAGGAACTCCACCCGATGCCCTCTCTAGAAAACGACATATCGCCTTGAGAAGTCGAACGCATGTGTTGTGGGGAAGTCACCGCCGCGGCACAAACCGCGGTTGATTAGGAAGGGCATCCAATCAGGCAAGGGTGGCACTGCCATATAACCTCTCAGTAATGAATTGAGAGAGGCGTATGTCCTGCAGTGGAATGAATGTCTGTTGAAAAGAAAGAAAGATAGAAATATTCACACACACACACACACACACACATACACCAAACACACCCTATAATATAATATATGATGTATATTATGTGTGTGTGTGTGTGTGTGTGTGTGTGTGTGTGTGTGTGTGTGTGTGTGTGTGTGTGTGTGTGTGTGAGTATGTGTGTGTATACATATATGTATATCTATCTATCTATCTATCTATCTATCTATATACATATGTATATACATATTTATATATGTATATGCATAAATATGTATATATGTGTATATATATATATAATATTATGATATATATATATATATATATATATATATATATATATATATATATAGTATGTATCATTTACATACATATGTATTATGAACACACACACACACACACACACACACACACACACACACACACACACACACACACACACACAATAATAAATATATATATATATATATATATATATATATATATATAAAAAATAAATTATATATATATATAGTAAAACACTCTATCGTGTTGATACCATGGCAGAGAAACCCACAACGCACAAACTAGATTTATAAATAATGAAACAACAGTTTCGAAATCCACCTGGATTCATTCTTCAGGTCTGAAGAATGAATCCAGGTGAATTTCGAAAGTAATGTCTCATTATCAGTAAATCTAGTTTGTGCTTTTTTTTTTTTTTTTTTTTTTTTTTTTTACTACATGTACATTTACATTTTTTCAAATAATCATTCGCGTGACATTTGCTTTTCACAGTCACTTCCTGAACAGTGTAGAGAAATGCCTCGCATTGTTTCCCTTTCTGCCTCTGCTTCCTAACGTCTTTCGGCTTCCTTTGATGGCTGACAACCCGCCTGTCAGCCTCACCAGTCAGCGCTGATTACGCCGAGTCTGAATTATTCAAAGGGTTGTCGCTTTTTGTTTAGCCAGTTCGGGAAAACAAAGTTACTTGTTATCCTCTTCATGTTGTGCCCACCCACTCACACACACAATTCCTTGCTCATAGTTGTCGTGGGGGTTTAAGACACGGAGACTGAGGCCCAATGTAGGGAGCACCTTCCTTGGACCTCAGCCCTCGCCTCGACTAATTTTGCATGGTCTTTTCGTCTCCTCCTTTCCTTTTCCTTCTCTTCTTTATCCCCTTCTTCTGTCCACTTATCCTATTCGTTAACGCATTTTTACCCTTTTCGCCATAATAATTTATCATAGTGCTATCTGACCTTTGATGTCCTCGATACATGTTACTTCGGTTTTAAACAAGTTTATTGCCTCAAACCGTTCGCGTTTTTTCCTTCTTAACAGTTGTTATTTTGATTTTTCTTATTCGCAATCAGATATCTGTACTTCAGAGGTGATTCAATAAACTCTAATTCTCCCATCTAAACGCCTCGGTTCACCTTTTTGTCTTTCGATTACAGGTTTAATTCCGGCCGATTTCACGCTTTCTTTGCTCTCTCGCTTGTGGATTTTATCTTTGAAACTTTTTTTCGCTTTTGAAACCTTTTTTCATTTTAAGCCTTTTGTTATAAATTTTCATTTTCATTTTCATTTTATTCATATCCGGGCTCTGATTCTGTCAACATTCAAACTCATGTACAATGGTTATATTTAGTGATTGTATTTATTAAGCAAGCTTTTAAGTATTTATCATTAACTAATTTGCATTTTTAATCAATTATGTCGTATTCATTCATTGCCTTAATAATTAATTATTGGATATTGATAACTGATAATTTTAGTTATAGTATAAACTGATTATTATTTTACAGCTCATCGGGTTATTTTGTTACATTATCACGTAATTTTTATTTACTCGTAGAAACTTGATTATTTCCAATTGATTAATAATATATAATTTAAAATATATCATACATACAACATACATACAATAATATATTATAATATATATATATAAAATATTAATATTATAAAATTTTTGGGGGTTTGTTATGGGGGTTGGTGTGTGTTTGTTTTGGGGTGTTTTTTGTGTGTTTTGTGTTTTGGTGTGTGTGTGTGTGTGTGTGTGTGTGTTTCTGTGTATTTTTTTTATCCGTGATAAATACAAACCATTTAAAAATTTACTTCGACTCCCGGCTAAAGGTAAACTTTTTTTTTCCACTTTAAAATATATAAAATATTCGTTTTAAAACTTTTTACAAAGGATGCTTGTTTTCTTCTTGGGGGTTTTTGCTTTCCTTCAAAATTGTTTGGGAAAATTTGGGTATCGTCACCGGGGGGAAACAGCTCTTTAAATTGAACTAAAAAAAAAAAAAAGGAAAACACACACACAAACCCCACCCCACACAACCACACCACACACACACACCCACACACACCCCCAAAACCACACACACACACACACACACACACCACACACCCACCCCCAAACACACACAATCTAACCCAATTGACTCAGCCCGATACTAAAAATTTCCCGGGGCTTTTCGCAACCTCGGGCCCTCTTTGCCCAAAACTCACATGTCGATCTCCACCATCTGCAATTAAAAAGTGCGACTAAAAATTGCAATCTTCGGGCTCCTGCTTGACCAATATTTTCCTTTTGTCTGGCGGTGCAAAGGGGGTTATCGAAGGAAATTTAAATTTTTTGCAGACTTTTTCCCCCGTAAAAGGGAACCCTTTGCCTCTCCCCCTAAGCCCCATTGTCCCTCAAACACAAAAGGCCTTTCTGTGAGGAAAGGGTTTAAATCTGCAGCTCCCGAGGGGGGGGGGGGCGTGGCACTTTTGCCGCTGAAAAAAGCCCACGTGAAATCCAATGATTTATATATATTATATATAAAATAAAATTATATTCAAATATAAAATATATAAAAATTTTTATATTATATAGGGTGTTTGTGTGTGTGTTGTGTGTGTGTGTGGGGGGGGGTTTTGTTTTGGTTGTGGTGTGTGTTTTTTTGGGGTGTTTTCGTGCGCGTGCGCGCGCCGCGCCCCGCGTGTGTGTTTTACTTTGTATTTATACCCTTTACATCAAATCTTATTTATATAATTAAAATATTTTATATATATATATTTTATATATATTTTAATATATATATTATTTTTTTTTTGTGTGTGTTTTGTTTGTGTGGGGTTGTGTTTTGGGGGCGCGACGTGTATTTTTAAACACACACAATTTATATTATTTATAATCCA
Source organism: Penaeus monodon (assembly GCF_015228065.2). NCBI lineage: Eukaryota > Metazoa > Arthropoda > Malacostraca > Decapoda > Penaeidae > Penaeus > Penaeus monodon. The sequence goes on along the minus strand of NC_051420.1, from coordinate 34,983,742 downwards.
TTCATATACAATACCCATATACACACTTCTCCCCTTTCACACACCACCACACACAAAACACACACACACACACCCCAAAACCACACACACACAAAAACCCCCAAAACAATATATATATATATTATATATATATAAAATATTATTATATATAAAATATATATATAATAAAATATATATATAATAATTATATATATATATATTTATATATTATATATTTTAAAAATATATATTATGGGGCTCAGGACGCTTTGCTGGCCGTGTAGGGCCCTTTTTTGGGGGAGTCAGCATCCAACTACAAATTCCCAATCTTAAAGGTTTTCCCAAATTTTTTGCTTCTCTTTATGAATTTTTTAGTTACTTTTTTAAAGTTTACTTTTAAACATTTTAACTTTTTAAACAGCGTTTTGGGTTTTTCCCAGTAATTGCAAGTACATTAGTTTTTTTTCTCTTCCAAGTTGTTCAGTTCACCCTTTTTTTTTTTTCGTTTTTTAAAATTTTTAAGAAAAACTTTGAAAAGATTATTTAACTTTTCCCTTTTAAGATTATTTTTTTTGAAAATTGTCACAAATTTTTTTTTTTTTTTTTATAATTTTTTCACATTGTTTAACCTTTTTGAAAAATTTTAAATTTTTTACATATTTTTTACAGCTGGGGCCTTTTACACTTTGTAAAATTTTGTAATCATTTTTAAACCCAAAGTCAAAATTTTTTTCCCATCTTTCATATAATATATATATATATTTTATATAATTTATATATAAAATAAAATATAATTTTATATATATTATATATATGGAGAGAGAGAGAGAGATAGGGGGAAAAGGAGGAGAAAGAGAGGGAAAAGGAGGAGAAAGAGAGGGAGAGGAGAGAGAGAGAGAGAGAGAGAAGGAGGGGTTTAGAGAGAGAAAAGGGGGTTAAGAGGGGAGAGAGGGGGGTTTAGAGAAAGGGGAAGGAGAAAAGAAGAGAGAGAGGGGGAAAAGAGAAGAGGAGAGAAGAGAGAAAAGGGGAGAAGAGAGAGGGGGGTTTTAAAGGGGAGAGGGGGGGGGTTTGGGGAGAGAAAAACCAGGAAGAGAAAAGCGGGGAGAAGATAGGAAGAGAGACCCAGAGAAGAGATAGGAAAAAGGAAGAAAAAAGAGGGAGAGAAGAGAAAAGGGTTTTAGGGGAAAAAGGGGAAGGTTCAAAAGGGAGAACGGTTGAGCGGGCGGAAGGAGGACTGTGGTTGTTTGGGGGGGTCGTCTGCCAGGACGGAAAAAAGAAAGGAGGAGGGGGAGAGGAGGGGGGGGAAAAGCGGGGAGAGAGAAAAGGGGAAAGGGAGGGGAGAGGAGAGCGAGAGAGAGGAAAGAGAGAAGAAGAAAGGGGGGCTAGCTCCCCCAAACTAGATAGCTAAAGGGGCCAGGAAGGACACGTAAAAGGTAAAAAAAAAATGAAAACAAAAAAGGGTAAAAAACCAAATAAAAAAACCCAAAAAAAAGGCGTGTGTGGGTGGGTGTTTAGGGGTTGTGAATTTTTTTTTTTTTAATTTTAATTTTTTTTTTTTCTTTTTAAAATTTTTGCTTTTTGTTTTTTGGGGACGTTTTCCCCCGGTGATCAGACAATAAGTCCGACAAAAATGCATAAACGCCCCTTTAAAATAATATAAAATAAAATTTTTTTTTTTTTTTTTTCCCCCCATTTTTTTTTTGAAAATTTTTGGTTGTTTTCGCTGAAAGGGGGCCGGGAAAATCTACTAATTTGGAAAATGCTGGCTTCAAATTTACCCCAAAAAACAAAAAAATAAAATACCGGGTTTTTTTCATATCATGGAAAAATTGGGAAATTTTCCGAAAATTTTTTGGAGCTACATATTTGCCGATTTTTTAAATTTTCCCTTCGAAATTTTTTAATTTAAAAAAAATTTAGTAGGGTTCTTCCCCTGCTTTAATTTTTTTTCCCCCAAGTTTTAACAAGGGTTTTTTCCGTTAAAAAAAGGCAAAGGGATATTTTTTTTTCCCCGGTTGCACAAAAAATGTATAAAAAACATATGTCTTGAATTCTATATTAGTTTTTAAATTAAAAAAATAATTGTATAAAAAATTTAAATAAACATTTACAAAAAAACTGATGGGTTTCGCATAAGGGGTTTTTCCCATTTAAAAAAAGGGATTTTTGTAAAATCTCATCCTTTTTTTTTAAATTTCCTTAAACTAGTTTTTTGGGGATGACATGAAAAAAATAACCCCTTTTGGGGAAAAATAACATAAAAAAATTTCAATGAAAATGAAAAAATGAGGGAAAATTGGGGATGTTTAAATGTTAGGGAAAATGAAAATTAAAATGGTATTAAATTTTGATTTTTTTTTCTCTTTATAATATGTCAATTTTCCGGGGCCCGCTTGGGAGGGGGGGTTTCAAAACTTCCTCTTTTGCGGAGCTGCTGGCGGGCACGACGGCTTGCCCCAAAACCCAACACTCCCAAAAGTTTTTTGCCCTGAAAAATCCCTGGCTTGGGGGTTTTTTGGCCCCCTTTCCCACAGGGCCCTGCTCCGGGGCCAAAATTTGGGCCCTGTTCAGATCTGCAAATTCATCCCCCCAAATGCAAGGGGGGGGGCACCCCCTCTTGCCTGCTCCCGCCGGGCGCCCCCCGGCCCCGCCCTTGCCCCGGAATTGCAAACGGGGGCCCAAAAACCCCCCCGTGTTCTCCTTCCCCCCCTGCTTCAAATTGGTACCATTCTTCCATAAAAGGGACTTTATCAAAAAAAAGGGTTACCCCCAAAACCCCTTTCTTTTCCCCCCTCCTTTACAAGGGAACCCCTCCTCCTCCCCCCCCCCCGGGCCTTGGAAGTTTTCAAAAATTGACGATGAACCGAGTTCAAAATTTTTTATATTCGCATTTTTAAATTGTTTTTTAAAAACACTCTTTTTTGAAAAAAAATACAAAAACAAGGTCTCCCCCTTTTTCGTTTCCCAGCTCTCTGAATCGAAACCCTCAAAGACATTCTTTTTTTTTTGTTATCTAAGGCAAGCAGGCATCCCAGAGAAACTTGATTAAAGGGTGGAAGTTTCTGAAGTTGGGGCTTTTTTAAATTTTTACTTTTTCCTGGTCCCGGACTTCTAATTGGGTTTTATTTCCCCTTTTTTGAGTTGGGTAAAACCAACACTGATCCTAAATTTTAAATTTTTTTGGCCCAATTAAAAAAACAACTAGGTTTGCTTTTAGCTTTTTTCCCTCCATCTAAAAAATTTTTTTTTTCATACCTTTTTTTTGGGTGGGATCGGGAAAAAGGATGTAAACTTTCGGGTATTTTTATCAGGGGTTCCCCAATATTTTTTAAAAACAATAGGGCCCAAAACGACCCCTTGGGAAAAAAAAAAAAGAAAAAAAAAACAAAAAAAAAGGATGCCCACTTTTCCCCGTGGATCCTTCAGCCCGGGTTCGTACAGATTTAAAGGGAAAGGCTGATCCCTTTTTAAACAAAAGCCGTGCTGTCTAGGGTTTCGATCTTTTTTTTCTGTGTCCAAGCACTGGACGGCGGGGTTTTATTTCCCCCCCCTCGATATATTTTTATAAAGGGTGTTTGGCCCTTTTTCTAATTTTGGCCTAATTTTGTAAAAGCATTTCACCAAACACTTGCTAAAAGTCCGAGACCAAGATTGCAGAAATGTAAAATAGTCCAAACTTCAAAACTTACCCTTTTTAAAATAAAAATTTCCTCTGGTTAAACAAGGGTTTAAATGGGCACGCCAATAATTCTTTTTTCCAAAAAGTCGGGCTTTTTGGGAATTGTGGGGGTTTTCCTTTTAAATTAAAAAAAAAAAAAAGCTTTAAAAAAAGGGGCCCCCCTTGTTTCCTTTTTTTTTCCCCTTTCTTCTATTTTTTTTCCCCTTGGGAAAAAAAGGGGGATAAAAAATAGGTTTTTCGTTTTTATTTAAAAAGCTCCAAGGGTTTCTTTTAAAAGTTTCTTTCTGTTTTTTCCCCTTATCTCTTTCTTTTTAAAGGCCTTTGGGAATCAAAAATCTTTGGGCAATTCCGTTTTTTTTTGTAATAACTATTACTAGAAACTTGCCCGTCAAGTATGTTTTCTCACCACCTTTTTCAAAATTTAAATATATTTTTTAACTAAGCGGGAAATTAACCCCTCATTTTTGTTTTGTTTCCCTTTTATTTTTTTTAACCCAAATTACTTGTTGGAAAAGTATTTTGATGGACACAACACAAAACACACAAAAATTTATTTGAAATTATATAAAAAAGGGGAAAAAAAAAAAATGTGTTGATACCATGGTAAAAAACCCCCACAATGCCAACTAGATTTACTGAAAATGGACAACATTGTTAAAATAAAATAAATCCACACACCGAAAAGATACCTTTTTATTTTATACCCTTTAACATAACCCACACACCCCCCAACACACACACGTCCCAACAACCCCCAACCACACCACACACCAAAAAATTAAAATTATATATAAAAAATAATTTATATATATATCTATAATATATATATATTTATATATTATATATAATTTTTTAATATTTTTATATATATATATTTTTATATTGTTATATAATTATATATATAATATATATATATATATATTTCCACTTTTTTTTTCCCAACCAAAAAAACGAAAAAAAATCAGTTGCCTAAGTGCACCAGCCCAAATCCCGCTTTCGATTCCCCGTGGGTGAAAATCCCTGACCACCATCGCCTGCGCGCGAAGGGTGACCCCGGCCTAATTTGAAAAATTTCTGGGAAAATCAAACCTAGATACAATAAAGTTCCTTGGCAAGGAACCCCACCCCTCGTTTGCCCTTTTTAAAGGGCCACGGGGTGGGCAAGCCCCCCAAAAGTCATGCTGGTCCCAACCCCCGGAAAAATTAGATTTTTATGGCCGTGGGGCCGAGGGGGTTAGGGCCCGGGACTCAAGGTTTTCACGACGGAAATTTTGGGGTTCGAGTCCCCGGGCCGGGCCCGGCTTTTTTCCCCCCTTGGGGCAAGGCCCCTCCCCCTCGATTGCCCTCTTAAAAAACGCCCATACGCCCTTTGGAAAAGGGTCAAACCGCATGTGTTGGGGGGGGAATTCCCCCCCGGGCGGCCCAAACCCCGGGGTTTATTAGGAAGGGAAAACCCAAAAACCCAGGCAAGGGTTTGGGCACTGCCATAAAACCTCTCAGAAATTTAATTGAGAGGGGCCTATGCCCCTGCATTGGAATGGAAGGTGTTGAAAAAAAAAGAAAGAAAAAAAAATATTTTCACACACAACACACACACACACCACAACAAACCCCACACCCACACCACACACACACCACACACACCCCCCACAACCATTTTAAATATATATAAAATATATATTATATAATATATATTTTAAAATTTTTGTGTGTGTTTGGGGGTTTTTGGGTGTGTTGTGTGTGGGGTTGTGGGGTTGTGTGTGGGGGTTGTGTGTGTGAGTGGTGTGTGTTACATTTTTGGTATATTTTTATTCATCTATCTATCTATCTATCTTATATATTACTATGTTATACATATTTAATAGTAATATGCAAAAATAGTTTTAATTGTATATATATATAAAATATTTATATTAAAATTTAATATATTATATAATTTTAATATATATAGTAGGGTATCATTTAAAATACTTTATTTTTATTTGAACAAAACCCCCAACACACAACACCACCCACACCACACACACCCCCACAAAACACACACATTTTTTAATATTAAATAAAATATATATATAAAATAATTATAATAATATTATATTTTATATATATATTTTCTATATATATATATATATATTATATAAAAATTTTAAAATATAATAATAAAATAATAAAATTTATATATATTAAATTATAAAAAAAACCCCCACTCTATCGTTTTGATACCATGGCAGAAAAACCAAAACCCGCACAAACAATTTTAAAAAAAAATTAAACAAATTTTTGGGAAATCCACCTGGAAATTTCTTCTTCGGGTCTGAAGAATGAATCCGGGTAATTTCGAAAGAAAATTTCTCATTATCATTTAAATTTCTAGTTTTGCATTTTTTTTTTTTTTTTTTTTTTTTTTTTTTTTTACTCATTTTACATTTACTTTTTTTTTCAAATAATTTTCCGTGACATTCCCTTTTCCAGTCCTTCCTAAACAGTGTAGAAAAATCCCCCCCGCTTGTTTCCCTTTCTGCCTCTCCCTTCCTAACTTTTTTTTCGGCTTCCTTTGATGGTGACAACCCCCCCTGTCAGCCTAAACCATCGCGCTGATTACGCCCGAGCCTGAATTTTAAAAGGGTTTTTGCCCTTTTTTGTTTCCCAGTTCAAAAAACCCAAAGTTCCTTGTTTCCTCTTCATGTTGTGCCCCCCCCTCACACACAAAATTCCCCCTTGCTCATATTTGTCGGGGGTTTTTTTAAGACACGGAGACGGAACCCAATGTAGGGGGGCCCCTTCCTTGGACCTAAAGCCCTCCCCCTCGACTAATTTTGCATGGTTTTTGGGTCCCCCCTTCCTTTTTTCCTTTTTTTCCTTTTCTCTTTTTTAAACCCCCCCCTTCTTCTGTCCCCCTTTTTCCTATTCTTTAAAACCGCATTTTGTTGCCTAAACGTTCCCCTTTTTTTTTTTTTTTTTTCCTTTTAAAAAACGTTTTTTTTTTGGGGGATTTTCTTATTCGAATAGATATCGGGGTAGCTTCAGAGGTGATCAAATAACTCTAAACCCTCCCACCCAAAGACCCAAAAACCGGGGGCTTTTTTCCCCTTTTTTTGGCTTTTTAAAATTTTTTAAATTTTTTTCCCTCCCAAAATTTTCATGGGTTTTTTTGGGCTCCCCTCCCCTTTGTGGGTTTTTTATTTTAAAACCCTTTTTTTTTTTTTCGTTTTAAAACCTTTTTTTTTTCCTTTTTTAAGGGGCCTTTTTTTAAATTAAAATTTTTCATTTTCTTTTTCCATTTTTTTCATATCCGGGGGGTTTCTGATTCTGTCAAGCTTTCCCAAACCTGTACAATGGTTATTTTATTTTTGGGCATTTGTTTTATTTTAAAAAAGCCTTTTAAAAGTTTTTTTTTCATTTTTAACTTTTTTTCTGCTTTTTTTTAAATTCAAAACCTTTTTTCCCTTGGGTTTTATTTTATTAACATTGCCATGGTAGGATAAATAAAATAATAATAAAAATTATAATAATAATAATAAAAAAAATTGGGTGGATGATTAATTAATGATAAAAACAGTGAAATTTATTTAATAGTAATAATCTAATAACAATTATGTTTATTATTATTATCTTTCTTCATCCATTTTTTGGGTTTTTACTAATTTTTGTTTAAAACTTATTTAAAATCCCCGGGTAAAACTTTTTTATTTACTCGTAAAAACCCTTAAATTGCCCCTTTTTTTCCAACTCTAAATTAATAATTTTTTTTTAAATTTTCACCTTTTTTTTAAATTTATTCTATTTTTTTTAATATATGCATTTTTTTTTTTTTTTACAGTTTTGGGAAATGTTTTTTCCAATCTGCCCTTTTTTTTTCCTCTCTCAGATTTAAAAAGCCTTATCGAAAACTTTTTTTTTTATTTTTTTTTAAATATCATTTATTTTTCCAAAATTTTCCCAATTTTTTTTCCCATCACGTAGTTTTTTCAATCCCAAAGATTTCGGGTGCCTCCCCAATGGAAACCTTTGGGAAGCATCGGGGATAAGTTTTATTATTTTATTCTCTTTCCCTGACTCCCTTCCCTTTTCCCTTTTTTTTATACACCTTATGTTTCTTCAAATTTTTCCTTTTTTATCCCAAATTTTCCGGTCTCCTTGTCGGCCCGGGGCAAACACAAAGGGGGCCTTTTTGGGGAGCCAATACTGCCGCCCACGCCCTGGGTCGCTGTTCACTTTTCTGTTTTGGCTCGCACTATGTCATCGTTGTTCTTCTTCTTCCTTTTCTTCTTCTATTCTAATTATTGTTGTGATAAGATGTTAAAAATAAAGTAAAAACTGGGGTAATAAACCACCCCAATTTTCTGATTTTTTATTATTTTTTATTATATAAAAAAGAAATATATAATAAAATTTAAAAATAAAAAAATAATAATAATAATTTAATTTTTATTTTGTTTTTCTTAATATTATCCCCAATAAATAATTTTTTCATTAATTATTATTATCATTATTATATTACATAATAATTATTATTATGATTATTAAATTTTTATCATTATTATTGTTTTTTTTTTTAATATTTTTTTAAATTTTAACCTTTATTATTATTACATCATCATTTTTTGTTACTAAAATTATTATATTTATCCTTCACATCATGATGATGGAATCACTATAAATTTTTAAAGATCATTAATTCATCACCATTGGTTTTTTCTGATCGCCATTATCCAAACAAATCATTAAAAATCACCAAAAAAACAATGACTACAGGGACATTTCCCCCAAAAAAAATTCATAAAAAATTTGAATAAACACACACAACAAAACCCCACACTTTGTATATATATATAATATATTTATATATAATTTTTATTATATATTATATATATATATAATATATATTATATTGGGAATATTATGTTTGGGGTGTGTGTTGTTGTGGGGTGTTTGTGTGTTTTGTTTTGAATTTAATTTTAATTATCTAGAATATCACTAATTATCTGGCAGGGTCCGAGGAAAAAACAGTATCCCTTTTTTTCAGCTTTAAATTAGGGAACCTACAACCCTAGATTAAAAGGATCTTGCCGGGGGGCCAAAAGTGGCGGAGGGGGGGGCCCTCCAAAACTCCCCAAGGGGTTGAGGGGAAAGGGAAAGGGGAAATTTGGATTGACTCCCGGGGATTTTCCCGGGGTCGCTTCTTCCCCCCTAGGGGGTGGGGGCCGCTGTTTTCCCCCCCGGCTACCCTCTCCAAACGTTTGTTGCTTTTGCGCCGAAGGTGAGGGCAGGGGCCCAGGGGGGGGGTCAAACAGCTCCCCCCCCATCTTCTTGATTTGGTTTTCACAAAAAAAAAAAAAACCCAAACCGGCCTTTTTCAATGCCACATTAATAGGGAAAGTAAAATTTTACAACAACCACCCCTTGGGTTTTTTGGATGGATAAATTTCCCCAAAAAAGGGGGCCCCCCGGTTTTTAAGAAGGGGCCAAAAACCCCAAATTGAACCACCCCCGTTCCGGGAGGGCCGGAAGGCGCGGGGAATCTTTTTCCCTCGGTTTGGGGGGGCTCCCAACCCCGCGGACCCTTCGGGTTTTAACCCTTTTCCCCTTCCTGCCTCCTCCAGGGGGGTTTCCCCCACCCCGGGGTTTTTTCCCTGGGAGGGCCCTACCCCTTTAAGAAACCAAGTCTGGGGGCCGGGGAGCGGGGTTCAACCTTTTTGTTTTAACCCCCCCCCCCAAAGGAAAAAACCCCGTTGAAGCCCTTTTAAAAAGGCGGGGAAAAAAAAACCCCATTAATCACCGTTTCCCCCACAACCCCCCAACCCCCCACCCCCCGGAAGAAAACCGGTTTTTTTTGTTGGGAAACAAAAAGCAAAGAAGAAAAAAAAACTAATTTTTCCCTTTTTAGTCAACCCCTTTCCTTATTTTTGGGCCCTTCCTTTCTTCCTTTTTAAGTTTAAGATTTTTTTTTTTTTTTCTGGGTTTTTTTCACAATTTCTAAGCAGCAAACCGAATTTAAAAAAAATTCAAAACCCTTTTTCCCCGGGGTTTGGTATTTTAAAGTAAAAAAAGAATACTTTTTTTATTTTAAATTTTTCCCCCCCTCGTTTTAGAGAAATTTTTTTTCTTGCACGTTTTCAACCTTCGGTTTTTTTTTATAGAAAATTTTTTTTATTTCCCCTTTCCCCCCTTTCCCCCCCTTTCCTGCCCCTTTTCCCTTTTTTTGGGGGGCCCCTTTAAAAATTTTATTTCCCCCCTCCTTCCCCCCCTCTTGCCCTGAAACCCCACTTTTTCCTCTTTTTTTTTTCCCCTTTTTCCCCTTTTTTCCCCGGGGGGGGGGGGGCGAAAGTCAGAAGGGTCAAAATGGGTCGCTTGGTTTTCCCCGTAATTTGGTTGTTGGTTTTTTTTGACGCCCTTGGGAATTAAAACCCCTAGCATTTTTACATTGCTTTTTTTGGGGCACGTTCTATCGGGTTTTAGAAAAGGAGCTTGTAACGCAAATTTTTTTAGAAATTCATTATTTAAATATCGCGTAGGGTCTTCCCCCATTTATAGGGACAAAATTCCCCGATATTTTTCCCCGGGGTTGCGTAAACGCCCCAATAAACTTTTTTTGGCCCCCCGTTTTTCGAAATAGGTACAAAAAAACTGAAGTTTTTCGTTCGATCGGCAAATTTTTAGTCGGTGTGACCCCCTTATTAGTCCGTTAAATTTAATTTTTTTACTAGGGTTTAAGCAGAATCATTATTCTCCCTTTTTTTTCAAAAAACCCCTTTTTCAACCCTTTTTTAAAATCGCTTTTCATGTTTTGGGGTATACCTAAACGTTTGGGGTGATTCCTGTAAATTTAAATATCCCTTTGGGGAAATTTTTGGGGAGCGACCATCACAGCTATAACCAAAAAACAAGGGGGGAGGGGTTTTTTATAGATTTTTCCCTTGGGTTTGGAGCGCTTTTAGTCAAAAATAAAAGGGGGGGAAATTTTTGGGTATGAATTTCCCCCCCCGTTAATGGAAATCTGCCCTTCCTACTAACTTTTAACCCCCCCTTGGGAGTTCGTATTTTTTGACCCGAGGGAAAAATTTGCTTTTCTAAAAAGGGTTTGGGGAAATTTTTTTTTTTTTTTCCCCCGGCAACCATTCATTCATAAGGGGGTAAAAATTTTTGGGTTTCATAAACCCTTATATGTTGAAATTTAATAAGGGGAGTTTAAAAATTTTATATAGCTACATGCTAAATTTTCTTCAGTTTTTTTTATAGTGAAAGGGTTTAAAAATTGTGGTTTTTTGATTTCCCTTTCTCTGAGTGGGGGGTACTCCTCCCCGGGTTTCCCCCCCTCCTTTTTTCTCCTTTCCCCCCACTGCTGCTGTCACCCACACAAACAAAAACACACCCACCAAAAATTCTTTTCACTCACTCATAGCAGGACAGAAGACAATGAACCTTTTTATTTAAATAGGGGTTTTGCTTTCTTAAATGGGCCCCGGGGGGGGTGTAAAGATTTTTTGATTTATCCTCTTTAAAAAACCGGGAATTTTTTTCTGTTTGTTGGATTAATGACTATCATGATGTACAAATTAAAACTATTTTTTCCCCTGTTTAAAACTGTGGGTTTAAGTAAATCCTTTTCGGATTGGGGCCCATGGGCTTTCCATTAAACACGGTTTTGGGAGTTCCAAAACCGGTCCAAAAGGGATCGCTACTGATCCTCCCCCCCCTTTTCCCCATTTTTTTTTCTTTATCTTTGAAAAAAACAAAAAAAAAGAAAAAAAATTACAAACCAACATTTAAAAAAAAAATTTAATTTCCCTTTAAAAAAAATAAACAGGCTAATGGGAAATTAAACCCAAAAACCCCCCCCCTTTCCCCTTTTGTTGCCTTTCTTTTTTTCTTCCTTTTAACCTTTTTTTGGGGGGGGCCCCATACCTTTTTGGGATGAAACTGGGTTTCCCCGACTAATTTTATTGCGTCAGACTGGGCCCTGGCCCCTGAAGGGGGGACCCTAGGATCTTGAAAGGCCAAACATCGGGGGAAAAAAACCCCCATGGCCCTGCAAAGGGGCCCAAAAGTTTCCAAAAAAGAGCCAAAAGGGGTTTAAAAAGGAAGGCCTCCCCTAAAGTTAAAAGGTAAAGGGTTTGCCTGCCGACTTTCCCCTTAAACCAAAGAAGCCCCCAAAAACTTGCCGCAAGTAACCCCCTTTTGCCCCAGGATGATGTGCCTGGGCGCCGCCTTTTTGGGGGAAACCCCGAAGATCCGGTTTACTCCAGGAGCCCTTTTAGCGGTTTAGGTTAATTTAAAACCCCCCCGGGCCCCAGATGCCCCCTGGCCCCCCCCCCCACGCCTGGGGATCCAGATTAAGATTTTTCCGGGACGTTTGGGGCGGGGGGAATTTCCTGGACGAGATCCCGGGGAGACCCTGTGCCGGGGGGACCCCCCGGGGCCCCCGAATTAGGGGCCTTTGGGCCTGGGAAAACGAGGATTCTAAGGGAAGGGGAACCGAATCCCGGGCCAAAAATTGTCCAAAAGGGGGAAAAAACCAAAAATTTCTAAAAAAATTTCGAGGGGCCGTTGTGTGGGGCAAACCGAAGACGGACAGATTTACCCAAACCCCCCGAGGAAACCCGGAGGTGAAGGACGGGGAAGGAACTACCAGACATTTTCACCAAAAAAAAATTAAAAGAAAAGGACAAAAACCAAAAACAAAAAAAAAAGGCAAAAACCCTTAAACGCCCAAGGGGGAGGTCAATTTGGGGCCCACATAAAGAAAAAACAAAAACCCCTTTTAAAAAGGGCCAAAATTTCGGACCAGGGAAAAAAAAAACCCAAAGAAAAAAAACCCCCCACAGGGGCCGGGGCACAACCCCGCCTTTAAAGGGGGCCCCAAAAAACCCCTTTAAACCCCCCCCTTTCCGGGGCATTCGAGTTTGTTGGTTAACCCCCCCGAACCGGGTTATAAAAGGTAAAAACTTTTCTTTCCGGAACAAGTGGCTTTCCAATGTGGCAAATTTCCCCCAAAAACCCCCCTTTTCCCGGGGCCCATACTTTTTAACTCCCTTGAAATTAAATCGTTTTAAGGGATTCCGTTCAAACCCCGGGGCCGGGTTAAGGTTTTCTTCCCCCTCTCCCCCCAACTGCTTCCTCAAAAGGGGTTCCCCTTAATCCCGGGGGCGGGGTTTCCCTTCTGCTTTCAAATCTAGAAATAAAAAGGAAGTTTTCCTTAAAGGAAAAAGACGGGGCCGAACATTCCCCAGCCCCACCAAACTCCTTCCCCTTGCCCCTTTGGGGGCCGGGTCTTTTGGGGGTTTTACTCCCACCCCCTTAAAAAACTTTTTTAGAGAAGGGGAAAACCCAACCCGGCCAAACCCACCAAACCACTATTGAAATATCCTTAGGAATTAATGCAGCGACCATCACAGATACGCAGAAAGAGCAGGTTATTTATAGATTTTCCCTGGCTCCAGTCGCTTCAGTCATATACGGCATTTGATATAGAATTCACCCCGTTAATTGAAGTCTGACATGCATAGCTTAGACATGTAGTTTCGTATTTCTGACCCCCGAGAAGAATTTGCTTGATAAAAAAGTTGGCGAATATTTTTTTTCACGGCACCATTCATTTCATGCTACATTCTGTTTTGCTATCATTATATGTTTGAATTCAATATGGTGAGTTGAAATATTTTTATATAGCTAGCATTGCTAATTTACTTCAGTTTTGTTATAGTGAACGTTAATATTCGTGTTTGTGATTCATTCTCTGAGTGAGTCACTCTCAAGCTTTCCCTCTCATTCTCGCTAGCTGTCACCCACACACACGCATACACCACACACATTCATCTCCTCACACATGCAGGACAAAAGACATGAACCTTTTCATTAATAGGGTTGGTTTGCTGGTCTTAGTGCCGGTGTAAAGCTTTATGATGTAATCTCTTTGCCCGCAATTTTGTCTGGTCGTGATGAATGATTCATAACATGATGTAACAAGTTACATCTATTTTTCTTCTCTGTGTGATGACTGTGGTTCAAGTAAATCCCTTGCGGATTGCCGATGTCTTTCCATTATCTACAGTTGGTAGTTCAAGCCAGGTCCATGCGGACCGCTACTGACGCCTCCCTCTTCTATTTTCTTCTTACTTTGAAAAAAAAACGAAAATAAATTAAAAAACCAACATTGAAAAACTGCAATTCTTAAATAAATAACAGTAGTGGTAGTTTAACACCACCCTCATTCTCTGTTGCCTTTCTTTTTCTCTTTCTATGGACCCTTATGTGTTGATCTGGTTCCCGACTATATATTGCAGTCAGACTGAACATGGCACTGAAAGTAGGACCCTTAGGATTCTGTGAGAATGACATCATCGGGAAGAAGCGCCTAGGCCCTGCAGCCGAATGTCATCAGATAAGGTGTTTAATCCGTCCCATAATGTAGTGGAACGGGCGTGCTGCCGGACCTCCCCGTAAGATACAAAGCAGCACCAGCACACTTGCCGCAAGTACCTGTCGCCCCCAGGATGATGTGCATGGGCGACGCCTGGCGGACGCCTGCGATCCGGTCAACTCCAGGAGCTTGTGCGCGGTATCAGCCGCCCCTGCCCCGACGCCCTGTAGATCCAGATAAAGATTACGAGGACGTGGTGGACGCGAGAAGGACCGTGGAACGAGATCTGTGAGGAGGTGTGGACGAGGCCGCCTTGCAAGAATTAGGCCTGGGCCAGACTACGAGGAGGTCTAGACAATCCGAAGTCAAGGAGGACTCTGTGGCGAGACCTTTCGAGGACGTGTGGACATCGAAGACGACAGATTACACCGAGGACCAGGAGTATGAGGACGACAGTGGAACGAGCAACCAGCAAGATGCACCAGGACAACTAACGAGATAACGAGACGACCAGTCAAGTTAGGTCACCCTTGAAGGCGGCCCTCGAGGCGAGCCGCGAGTAGGTGGCCGAGCACTATAGGATGTGAATAATTCTATTTCCTGTACCGAGTGGACCACATGGATGGTTACCATGGCGGATCTAAAGTCCCAATAAGAATCACCCGCTCAGCCGAGGGTGGAGGTCCACATTTTATATCTCTAACCTCCGTTGACTGGAGTTCGTGTCAAGCACCCGACGCGGTAAGGTCAGCTTCGCCCTCAATCCACTCCGAGATCAAGCTGACTGCGACTGCCATACCGCGATTACCCCTATAAAATACACATGTTTCGTGTGGTTTTCCCATACTGCGTGTCGTCAACGCTTAGAAATAAAAGAGTGAAGTCGTATACCATAATCAATACCCCTTGCAAGCCATTGTACTAAGGTGAGGTTGATAGCCTTTTATGATTCACACCTCTGTCCCCAGCAGCTGCCTCCTCTAATAATTCCACCTTGAGCGGGCGCAGGCGGGGTCTGCTCTGCTTTCCCCTCTACCGACCGCATAAAAGTACACGTTTTCGTCAGAGAGAGAGAGACGGCCCACACAGGGTCCAGCTTCCACCAGCTCGTTCTCGAACCCTGGGGACAACGGTGGTCTTTTGGGTCTCACATCTACCCTCCTTAATAAACTCACGAGTCAGACACCTTTCATTACCCGCCTTAAACCCACCTCACACATATATATACCATACACAGGTATTATTTGTTCTCCAGTATAATTAGAGCCAACAACCAGAAGAAAACGAGTTCATTCTAGAATGAAATATCCAACATATTGTTTTTGCTTTCGTTGGGAATTTCACACGGTCTGATGGCGGGAAAATCCCGCCTGTGGGTCGTTTGACGGTAGTTTAAGTCTGAAATGTGACGTGGTAAATATACACATGAAAATGTACGTGTAAAAAAGGAGGTCCCAGCGGCCATTCTGTCCGTGTCATTCCACAGAACTCGAGGCAATATGCCTGTTTTTATGTCGATTTTTCACATGACATTATTTTTTTTTTTTCTTGACTGAATGAACGCAATGGTCAACATGGAACATCTATACATATTTTTTGTGTTTTGTGTGGTGTGTGTGTATCCATTCATTCATTCATAAACGGAATGATATTGGGATGAATCAGCCGCGGCATCCCAATATTTGGGATAATAACCAGGAGCCATACAATAGTAAAGGCCCCACCCTAAGTTTTTTTTCGCAGTTTCCCAGAGATGTTTGTCTCTTCGCCGTTTATTCCATTAGGACTAAACTACACGCCAGACATACTCCTGTATAATGCCCGTATTCCTATTACATAGCAACACCGATGCAGTGTTG
Source organism: Penaeus monodon (assembly GCF_015228065.2). Classification (NCBI taxonomy): domain Eukaryota; kingdom Metazoa; phylum Arthropoda; class Malacostraca; order Decapoda; family Penaeidae; genus Penaeus; species Penaeus monodon. The sequence goes on along the minus strand of NC_051420.1, from coordinate 34,967,865 downwards.
ACGAACGACTTTGCGCATGTTTGGCATCTGTAAGTTGGAACTGGGTCCTTTATACTGGGGTGTCTGGGCCCATGACCCTTCCCATGGGAGTAGTTGTTTAAGTATTACTGTATTGGTCCCCAACCCACCGTCATATCTACGATGACAACTCACCCCCTACCGACATGCCCAATTATGCAAAATCCGCCTGGATTCCATCTTCCTAAAGATGGAATCCGGTGGATTTCGAATCTGTATCATTTGTCAATAAATCCCATTTTCTGCATTATGTGTTTTTTCTCTACCATAGCATCAATTCGGTAGAGTGTTTTACTTACCTATATTTACAATATCTATATTACATATGTAACCTAGATAGCTAGATAGATATACATATACATAAGGTAAAATCGATATAGTAGAAATATTGAAACACACAAACACAATCACACATATAGAGGCTGTCATAGATATATATTTACCCTCATCCATGACTTCACATTTCCTCGGATGCGGAGCCTGGTAATATTTCGATCGGCGTTCGATTTTCTAAACCAACCACCACGGATTTTGTTCTGTCCCCTGTAGTTTTTTTTTGTTAATTTTGTTACCTACATGGCTCCACATGTGCTCGAGCCGGTAGGAGTCTAATCAATAGGCCTAGTTGACAATCCTTGAATTGCGAAAATGTGTTTTTCTTTTTTAATACCGCTGATATCGATACTGTTATTATTGTTTATTGATTCTTATGATTATTTAATTCTTAGTAAATCATTTGGGTAACTTTAAGACATGAAATAATACAAAAAGTCCCTTTCCAAAAGGAAAAAGGAAAGGATAAACTGTGGAGATAGGGTAGGACTAATAACTGAGCTCCTATGGTGATTAAGCACCTGTAGAAACAGCGGTGTGTAATACATAAATAAACTGTATGTAGTGGACACGGCCATGTAAGTCTTGCCATCCGTGCCGATTGGGTTAAATCAAATGTATGTTAAAAAACTGACTCGGACGAACCACAAAACACACACCACGCAATTTCTTTGCACCGGCACTGGCCCTCTGCCCTTCTCTCGTCTTTCAACACTGTACTAGGTACCATACATCAGCAGTAACACATGCACGGGCATGGGTAATTCATTCACTGCTATAGATTTCTTTTTTTTTTTTTTACAACAAAAACATGTATATGGAACCGGGGCAGGGATGGGCCGAGATGGTGTACATAACTATATATAGGTACTGTCGTGTATTAGGATAGGTACTGAGATACATCTGTCTATCTACCTTCGACCTATCTCTCTATCTATTAATCTATCAGTCTAACCTATCTGCCTATTTAAACTATCAATGTACTATCCACCTGTTCCATAACTATCTACTTATTTGGCTATTTTATCTGTTCATCTATCTCACAATCCAAGTCTCATCTATCCAGTCTACCTATGTATCTATAAACACAAACATGAAAACTATCCCATAGCCAATAGAATTCTTCCACTGCCAAAAACGAAGCGTACTAGTGGTCCCCCGAGCTAAGTTTTCTATAGTCCCTCAAGCCAGCCTGAATGTCCGTGACCAAGTGTAAGCCAAGTCCCATAGAATTATATATATAAGAGTCCTCCCGTGTAAGACTGAAGGGCATAGCTTGTGATGCGAAGCCGTGAGTTAAGGCCAGTGCGTGTTAGCTGTCGAGCGCCGGCCATACATTCTTGCATTAAGGAGGGGCTCCCAATGTACTGGTTTATTCTCCACGTGTTCGCCGCTGTTTTTATGATGGAGATTTTCGATATTCGCTGAATCAACCGTCAAAAAAATAAAAAAATAACAAAAATAAATAAAGTAAAATAAAATAAAAAGAACGTGAAGCAGAATGTTGGTGAAGATTATATATATATAATAGTATATAATATTATATATCTATATAATATAATCAATATATATATATATATATATTATATATATATATATATATATATATATATATATATTATATATATATATATATTATATATATATATATATATATATATATATATAAATAATTATATATATATATTATAATTATATATATATATTAATATATATAGATATATATATATAAATATATATATATATATATATATATATATATAACATTATATATAAAGTCTATCACCAAATTTCCTGCGTCACGTTCTTTTTTTATTTTTATTTTTTATTTATTTTTTTTTTTTATTTTTATTTTTTTTTGACGTTGATTCAGCGAATATCGAAATCTCCATAAAACATCGGCGAACACGTGGAGAATAACCAGTACATGTGAGCCCCTAATGCAAGATTATGGCCGCGCTCGACGCTACACACGCACTGGCCTTAACTCACGTCTTCGCATCCACAATCTATGCCCGTCAGTCTTACACGGAGGACTCTTATATATAATTCCGATGGACCTTTGCTTACCTTGGTCACGACATTCAGGCTGGCTTGAGGTACTATAGAAACCTTAGCTCGGGGACACTAAGTACGCTTACGTTTTTGGCAGTGGAAGAATCTATTGGCTATGGATAGTTTTTCATGTTTTGTGTTTATAGATACATAGGTGATGGATAGATTGAGACTTGGATTTGTGAGATAGATGACAGATAAATAGCCAAATAAGTAGATGTGACAGTTGATAGTCAATTGATTAGTTAAATAGGCATATAGGTAACTGATAGATTAATAATAGAGAGATAGGTCGATAGGTAGATAGACAGATGTATCTCCGTATATCCTTATATAACCCCAAACGCAGTACTCTATATATAGTTATGTACACCTCACGCCCATCCTCCCCGTTTCCATATTACATGTTTTTTTGTGTTAAAAACAAAAAGAATCTATGCAGTGATGAATTAACTCCATGCCCCAGTGCATGTGTACTGGCTGATGTATGTTTACCTAGTCCAGTGTTGAAAGAGAGAGAAGGGCAGAGGTCCCCGTGCCGGTGAAAGAATTGTTGTGTTTTTGTGTGTTTCTTCCGATCAGTTTTTTATCAACATTTGATTTTAACCCAATCGCACGGATGGCAAGACTACATGCCGTGTCCACTACAGACAAGTTTAGTTTCTGTATTTTACACACAGGTGGTTCTACAGTGCTTAATCACCAGGAGTCGGTTTATTAGTCCTACCTATCTCACCTGTTTATCCTTTTCCTTTTTCCTTTTGGAAGGGACTTTTTGTATTATTGCATTTGTCTTAAATGTTACCAAGATTTTACTAAGAATTAATAATCATAATATCAATACAATAATAACAGTAATCGATTATCCTGTATTAAAAAAGAAAAACACGTTTTTCGCCAATTCAGGATTGTCACTAGGGCCTATTGATAGACTCCTTACCGCTGAGCACATGTGGAGCCATCTGTAGTAACAAAATTCACAGAAAAAACTAACAGGAGGGTGAGGGGGGTGGTTGGGGGAACCAGACATAAATCCGTGGTGTTTGGGTTTAGAATCGAACGCCGATTCGACATATTTACCGGTCCCGCATCCGAGGAATGTGAGTCATGGATGAGCGGTATATATCTCTATGACCAGTTCTCTCTATATGTGTGTGTGTTTGTGTGTTTCAATTTTTATAGCCTATATCGATTTACTTATTTAGCTGTCTATCTATCTAGCTATCTAGCTACATATGTATTATAGATATTGTAAATTATGGTAAACACTCTACCGATTGATGCTATGGTAAAAAACACATAATGCAGAAAATGGCTTTATTGAAAATGACTACAGATTCGACATCCCCTGGAGTCCTCTTAGAAGATGAATCCAGGCGGATTTGCATATATTGGGCATGTCGGTAGTGGTGAGTGTATCGTAGATATGATGGTGGGTTGGGGACCACTAAACAATAATTACTTAACAACTAACTCCCATGGAATGGTCATGGGCCAGACACCCCAGTTAAAGAACCCATCCAACTACACGAATGCCAAACATGGCGCAGTAGTTCGTCAAACAACTGCATCGTTGTTGGCATGAATAGGAATACGGCATATACAGAGTATGTCTGGCGTTGTTTAGTCCATAATGATAAACGTCAGAGACACCATCTCTGGAACTGCGGAAAAACTTAGGGTGGGCCTTTACTATTGTATGGCTCCTGGCCTATATCCGCGAACTATTGGGAGCCGCGGCTGATCATCCCAATAATCATTCGTTTTCATGAATGACTGAATGGATACCACACACCACCCCACAAAAATTATGTATAAGTGTTCCATGTTGACATTGCGTTCTATTTCAGTCAAGAAAAAAAATAATGTCCCATGTGAAATCGACATAAAGCAGGCATATTGCCTCGAGTTTTCTGTGGAATTGCACGCAGAATTGGCCTGGACCTCCTTTTTTACACGTACATTTTCACGTGTATATTTTACACTGACATTTTCAGACTTAAACTACCGTCAAACGACACAGGCGGGATTTTTCCCGGCCATCACCGTGAAATTCCCACGAAAGCAAACAATGTGTTTGGATATTTAATTCTAGATGAACTCCGTTTTCTTCTGGTGTTGGTGTAATTATGCGGCATAACAATATATACTTTGTCTGATAAGTATATGTGTGGTTGGGTTTAAGCGGGTATGAACGGTGTCTTGACTCGTGAGTTTATTAAGGAGGGTAGATGTGAGTACCCCAAAAAGCCACCGTGTCCCCAGGTGTCGAGAACGAGCTGGTGAGCTTGGACCCTGTGTGGCCGTCCCTCTACTCCCCCTTCTCTGACGAAACGTGTCCTTTTATGCGTCGGTAGAGGGAAAGCAGAGCTACGCCTGCGCCGCGCTCAAGGTGGAACTTATTAGAGGAAGGCAGCTTGCTGGGGACAAGGTGTGAATGTAAAGGGCTATCAACCTTAGTACAATGTCTTTGCGGGTTTGATACTGGTATACGCTTCATCTTTTATTTCTAAGAGTTGACACACGCAGTATGGAACACACGAAACATGTGTAGTTTAATAGGGGTAAACGCGGTAAAATGCAGTCGCAGTCAGCTTGCCCGGAGGGAGAGGGCGAAGCTGACTTACCGCGTCGGGTGCTTGACACGAACTCCCAGTCAAACGAGGGGATATAAAATGTTGACCTCCACCCTCGCTGAGCGGGTGATTCTTATTTGGGACTTTAGATCCGCATGGTAACCAGCCATGTGGTCCACTGGTACCAGAAATAGAATTAATTCCCATCCTATAGTGCTCGCCACCTACTCAGCGCCTGCCATCGAGTCGCCTTTCAAGGGTGACCTAACTGACTGGTCGTCTCGTTCTCGTTTGAGTTGTCCTGGTGCATCTTCGTGTTGCTCGTCCCTGTCCGTCCTCATCCTCCTGGTCCTCGGTGTAATCTGTCCGTCTTCAGATGTCACACGTCCCTCGAAAGTCCGCACAGGTCCTCCTTGACTTCGGATCGTCGAGACCTCCTCGTAGTCCCTGGCCCAGGCCTAATTTCTGTCAGCGTCCTCGTCCACACGTCCCTCACGATCTCGTCCAGGTCCTTCTCGCGTCCACACGTCCTCGTAATCTTTATCTGTATCTACAGGCGTCGGGGCAGGGGCTGCTGATACCTGTCGCTACAAGCTCCTGGAGTTTGACCGGATCTGCCAGGCGTCCGCCCAGGGCGTCGCCCATGCACATCATCCTGGGGCGAAAGGTTACTTGCGGCAAGTTCTTACGGTGCTTCTTTGGATTAGGGGAGTCGGCAGGCAAAGCCCTTTATCCGTTTCACACATATGGACGGCTTCTTAAACCTACTTCTTAAACACCCTTCTGGCTCTTGATCTTGCTTCTCTGAGGACATTTGGCTTTGCAGCTAAGGCCTATGGCGCGTTTGTTCTTCCCCACGATGATTGTCCTTCCTCAAGATCCTAGGGTCCTCCTTCAGTGCCATGTACAGTCTGACGCAATATATAGTCGGGGAACAGATTCATACCACATAATGGCCATATAGTCAACGCCCCCCAGAGCGAATTAAAGAAAAAGCATCAGTAACCGCCACACAGCAAGAGAAGGGAAAAAGAAAGGCAACAACCAACAGAGGAAAGACGGGGCGGGTGGGTGTTAACTACCACTTAGCCTGCCTGTTATTTATTTTAAGGAAATTGAATTTTTAAATGTTGGTTTGTAATTATTTCGTTTTTGTTTTTTTCAAAGATAAAGAAAGAAAAATAGGGAAGGAGGGGAGGAGTCAGTAGCGATCATCATGGACCTTGGCTTTGCTTGAACTACCAAACCGTGATTAATGGAAACGACCATCGGCCCAATCCGCAAGGATTTCACTTGAACCACAGTGTTAACACAGAGGAAGAACTAGATTGTAACTTGTACATCATGTATAGTCATTCATCCACGAACAGACAAAAAGTGCCGGTGCCTAAAGATGGATACATCATAAATCTTTATCTTACCACCGGGGCACTAAGAAAGCAACAACCCTCTATATTAAATGAAAAGGTCTCATTGTCTTCTGTCCTGCTGCATGACGTGAGTGAGAATGAATAGTCCGTAGTGTGTTATGAATTGTCGTGGGTGACAGCAGCTAGCTAGCGAGGAGAATATGAGAGGGGGAAAGCGAGACGCAGTGACCTCACTCAGAGAAATGAAATCACAAAACCACGAATAATTAACTTTCACTATAACAAAAACTGAAGTAAATAGCATGCTAGCTATATAAAATATTTCACTACCTTATTGAATGCAACATATAATGGATTATGCAACAGAATGTTTAGCTATGAATGAATGGTTGCCGTGGGAAGAAATTGAAGAAAAAAAAAAATATTCGCCAACCTTTTTAGCAGCAAATCTTTCTCAGGGTCAGAAAATACGAACTGCGAATGGAGGGGTACTACATTGTTAGCTAGGCATATGTCACGACTTCATTAACGGTGGGAATTCATATCCAAAACCTCTCTGCTCCCGTCTCTTACCCTTATATGACTGAATGCGACTACTCGAGCAAGGGAACCAAATCTATAAATAACCCTCCCGCCCCTCTGTTTCTGCGCCTATACCCGTCTGTGATGGTCGCTAGCAATAATTCCTAAGATATTTCAATTATCAGGAATCACACAAACGTTTCAGGATCATACCCAAAACATAGCAAAGCGACTTTCAAAATGGTGAGAAAGGTTAGTGATAAATAAGAGAATAACGATTCTAGCTTAAACCCTAGTCTTATATTAATGAACGGACATAAGTATAGGGTCACACCGACTCAAAAGTTGCCGATCGAACGAAGAAACTTCAGTTTATTTGTACCTATTTCGAACACGGAGCCACAGATATTAGGGCGTTTACGACAACCCCGGGGCAAAATATCGGGAATACTTGTGCACTATGAATGGGGGACAGATCATACGCGATATATTAAATAATGAATTTCTATATAAAATAAAAATTGCGTTACAAGCTACGTTTCTAGAGCGATAGAACGTGTCACCAAAAAAGCAATGTAACAATGCTATGGGTTTTAATTCCCAAGGCCGTCGTCAACAAAAACCAACAACCAAATTACAGGGAAACCAAGCGATCATCTTGATCTCTCTGACGTCGCCACCCCCCCCCCCACCGACCCACGGGAACCCAACAAGAAAACAAAAAGTAGGAAAGAGAAAAGAAAAAAAGAGGAAAAAGTCGAGGTTCAGCGGCAAGAGGGAAACAAGACGGGGAATGGAGGGGGGAAGTGGGGGAGGAAACTTTGGAAGTGCCCGCCGAACCACCCCGAAAGAAAAGCAGAAAAGGGGGGGAAACGAGAAAGGAATAAAACAAAACCTTTTCTCATCCAAGATGACCGCAAGTCCGCCAATAAGCGTGACAAGAAAAGGGCAAATTACGGTCAGGTCGGGAACGATGGGAGGAACCACGAGATTTAAAATGACAAAATGATATTCATGATACGATAAAATCACCGAACGCGTTTTAAAGTTAATGTTTTGTATAGTTTTTTTTTTAAATTCGCGCTCTGCTGCTGCAGAAGATGAAACATAAAATCTCTCAAAAACGAGAGAAAGAAAATAACTTAATTACTTAAATAACGAACGATTATTTATGTTTATTTTTACTGACCACATACTCGATCATCACACGAAATTGCGATCTGAGCGTGAAGGGAAATAGTGTTGTTTGCGTCATTTAGCAATTTTTGTTTACCCAACAAAAAAAAAAACAACGGCTCTTCTTAACACATGTATGGGAGGATGAAGGAAGGGAAAGAAAATAGAAAGGGGGTTGTGGTGAAACGTGTGTACTTAATGTGGGTTTGTTTTTTTCTCTTCGCCATGTCTTATCCCCAAAGCGGCTTCGAGCGCGGATCTTTTCTTCTGGGGGTGGTGTGTTGGGTTGCATGCAAAAGGATTGCAATGCGCCCGCGTCGCTGCACCAGACTGTAAAGGCTATGCAACTCTAGTAAGTGGCTGACAGGGACGCCAAACACACGTAAAGGGGTGAACACACGCTACGACGACGCTAGAATTGCTTAAGGTAGAAGCACTGCGCGGGGTCACCGGGTGTTTGGGAGCCCCGCCCGGAGGGAGGCGAGGGCTAAACCGACCTTACCGCGCTGGTCGCTGGCGACGAACTCCCGGCCAAACGAGGTAAGATATACAATGTTACCTCCGCCCTCTCTGAGCGGGTGGTTCTTATTTGGGACTTTGGATCTGCATGATAACCAGCCACGTGGTCCACTGGTATAGAAATAGAATTATTCACATCCTATATTGGCAGAGCGGTGTGACATCTATTAATAGTGGAATCTGCCTGAGCCGGTGTGACATCCATTAATCAAGAAGATGGCTGGGGCAGCTGATGACCGCCTGGGTCATGACCTCACCTTCGGCGATAGCAACAAACGCTTGGAGAGGGTAGCCGAGGGTAACAGCTGTGTCCCCACGCCCTAGGGTGGAAGCGACCCAGAAATACCCGGAGTCAATCCGAGTCCATTCCTTCCCTCTAACCCGTAGGAGCTGACGCCGCCTCCGCCACGTTTGCCGCGTCAAGATCCATTTTAATCTACGTGTATGTTCCCTCAATAAAGCTGAGAAACAGATACTGAGTTTTCCTCTGGACCTGCCAGATAATATAGTGATATTCTAGTATAATTCAAATTATAATTCACACACACACACACACACACACACCACACACACACACCCCCATAAAATATAAATATATATATATATATAATATATATATATAAAATATATATATATATATATATAATATTTTTATATATATATATACAAAGTGTTGTGTGGTGTGTTGTTTATATCTACTTTATATGCATTTCTGTGTATGTGCATGTATGTCATTGTGGGTGATTGTTAAGATTCTGGAAAAATGGCGACAGAATAACATGGTGATGAGATTCATGATCATAATAATGATAGTGATATCCATCATCATGATTTTATTTTAAAAATTTAAAAATTTTGTTAGAAAAAAAATAAATTGAGGGATAAATTTTAATAAAATGATAATAAAAAATTATTAATAAAAAACAATAAAAAATTTGATTAATTATAAAAAACAAAAATTAATATTTTATTGGTGGTTGTTTAATTTAATGTAATAAAAATCAAAATTTTAAAAAGTGAAAATTTGATAATATTAATGATAAAAAAATTTAAAAAAAATTAATTATTTTAAAATTTATTATTATTATTATTTTTTAATTATTATCATTATTATTATAAAAATAACAATAAAAACATAAAATCGTTTGGGGTGGTTTTTAAATTCTTATTATCATTTTTTAAAAAATTTCATTAAAACAAAAAATAATTAGAATATGAAAAAGGAAAAGGAAGAAGAAAAAAAACGATAAACACAGTGCGAGCCAAAACAGCAGTGAACAGCGGGGGGGGGAGGGGGCTTTGCAGTATGGCTCCCCAAAGGGGGCCCCGAAAGTGGGGGGTTCCCGGGCCGCCCAAGGGGACCGGGAATTGGATGAAAAAAAAGGTTTGAAGGGAAACAAAAGGTGATATAAAAAAAAGGGAAAAGGAAGGGAGTCGGGGAAAGAAAAATAAATAATAAAACTTATCCCCGATGTTTCCCAAGGTGCCATTGGCAGGGCCCAGAAAATTCTAGGGATTGAAAAGCTACTTTTAATGAAAAAAAAATTTTGGGGTTAAAAATTCCTGGAAGAAAATTATTTTTAAAAAAAAATTTAAAAAAAAATTTTTCCCATAAGTGTTTAAATTATGAGAAGAAAAAAAATTGACGTTTTGGGAAAATCATAACAACACTGTAAAAAAATATTATATTTTTAATTAAAAAAATTTAAATAAATTAAAAACTTTTGAAATTAAAAAAAATTTTTAAAATCGGGTTTTGGGAAAATGAGCAATCAATTTTCTAGGGAGTAAAAATTAAAAAAGTTTACCGGATGTCAAAATAATGTTTTCAAACAAAATTATTCAAACCCAACAAACTGGAAAGAACGGGATAATAATATTTAAAAATCCATAATTTTTTAGGGATTATTCCCTTTTAATACTATCATCACTGTTATCATTATCATTATTATCATCATCATCCTCATTATTATTTTATTATATTATTATCATTTTTATTATTATTTTATCATTCCTACCATGGCAATGTTAATAATAATAAACCAAGACATAAGGTGCTTGCATTGAAAAAATGCAGAAAATAAGTTAGATGAAAAAATACTTCAAAAGGCTTTGCTTAAAAAATACAAATGACTAAAATAACCATTTTTACAGAGTTTGAATGCTTGACAGAATCAGAGCCCCGGATATGAATAAATGAAAATGAAAATGAAAATTTAATAACAAAAGGCTTAAAATAAAAAAAAAGGTTCAAAACGAAAAAAAAGTTTCAAAGATAAAATCCGACAAGCGAGAGAGCAAAAAAAGCGATGAAATTCGGCAGGAAATTAAAAACCTGTTAAGAAGACAAAAAGTGAACCGAGCGTCGCGTCTTTGATGGAGATTTAGAGTTATTTGATCACCTCTGAAGCTAACCCAGATATCTGATTGGGGAAAAAGAAAAATCAACAAAAACAACGTTTAAAAGGAAAAAAAAAGCGAACTGAGCCAACTAAAATTGCGTTAACGAATAGGATAAGTGGACAGAAAAGGGGATAAAGAAGAGAAGGAAAAGGAAAGGAGGAGACGAAAAGACCAGCAAAATTAGTCGAGGCGAGGGCTGAGGTCCAAGGAAGGTGCTCCCTACATTGGGTTCTCAGTCTCCGTGTCTTAACCCCCACGACAACTATGAGCAAGGAATTGTGTGTGTGAGTGGGGGGGCACAACATGAAGAGGATAACAAGTAACTTTGTTTTCCCGAACTGGCTAAACAAAACGACAACCCTTTGAATAATTCAGACTCGGCGTAATCAGCGCTGACTGTGTGGGGGCTGACAGGCGGGTTGTCAGCCATCAAAGGAAGCCGAAAGACGTTGGAAGCAGAGGCAAAAGGGAAACAATGCGAGGCATTTCTCTACACTGTTCGGAAGTGACTGTGAAAAGCAAATGTCACGCGAATGATTATTTTAAAAAATGTAAATGTACATGTAGTAAAAAAAAAAAAAAAAAAAAAAAAAAATGCACAAAAATATATTTACTGATAATGAGACATTACTTTCGAAAATTTACCTGGATTCATTCTTCAACCTGAAGAATGAATCCAGGTGGATTTCGAAAATTGTTTTTCATTATTTATAAATCTAGTTTGTGCGTTGTGGGTTTCTCTCCATGGTATCAACAAAGATAGAGTGTTTTACTATATATATATATATATTATTTTATATATATATATATATATTATATATATATATATATATATATATATATACATTATATATATATATTATAATATATATATTATATATATTTTATATATATATATATTAAAGTGTGTGGGGTGTGTGTGTTGTGTGTGTGTGTGTGTGTGGTTGTGTGTGTGTGTGTGTTCATAATACATATGTATGTAAATGATACATCTATAAATATATATATATATATATATATATTTTATATTATATATATATATATATTATATAATATATATATACATATTTATCATATACATATATAAATATGTATATACATTGTATATATATATAGATAATAGATAGATAATAGATAGATTACATATATTTATACACACACACACTCACACCCCAAAAACACACACACACACACACACACACACCCCACCCCACACACACACACACACACACACACATATAATAATATAATATATATATTATATATATATATATTATCAAATATGTGTGTGTGGTGTGGTGTGTGTGTGGTGTGTGTGTGTGTGGGTGTGTGTTGTGTGTGTGTGTGTGTGTGTGTGTGAATATTTCTATCTTTCTTTCTTTTCAACAGACATTCATTCCACTGCAGGACATACGCCTCTCTCAATTCATTACTGAGAGGTTATATGGCAGTGCCACCCTTGCCTGATTGGATGCCCTTCCTAATCAACCGCGGTTTGTGCCGCGGCGGTGACTTCCCCACAACACATGCGTTCGAACTTCTCAAGGCGATAGGGTCTTTTCTAGGAGGGCAATCGAGGTGGAGTTCCTTGCCCAAGGGAACAACGCGCCGGCCGGTGACTCGAACTCAGATTGCCGTCGTGACAGCCTTGAGTCCGATGCTCTAACCACTCGTCCACCACGGCCTATAAACTCTATTTATCCGGGCTTGGGACCAGCACTGACTTGGGCTGGCTTGCCCACCCAGTGGCTAAATAGGCAATCGAGGTGAAGTTCCTTGCCCAAGGAACTTCATCGTATCTAGGTTCGATTTACCTAGAATTATTCAAATTAGCGCGCGTGCTCACATACGCGCGCAGGCGATGCGTGTGTGTATGGATGCACCCACGCACTCGTATGCGGCGATTGGTGTGTGCACTTGCACTGATTTTCGTGTGAATATATATATATATATATATATATATATATATATTATATATATATATATATATATAAAAATATATATTTTTTTATATATATATTATTATATATATATATATATATATATATATATATATATGTGTGTGTGTGTGTGTGTGTGTGTGTGTGTGTGTGTGTGTGTGTGTGTATATGTATAGGCATATATATAAATATGTGTATCTGTGTGTGTGTGTATTCATATATTTCAACACTGTTGTCTCATTATCAGTAAATCTAGTTTGTGCATTGTGGGTTTTTCTACCATGGTATCAACACATTTTTTTACCATTCATATATACATATAAATGTGTGTGTGTGTGTGTGTGTCCATCAAGATACTTTACCAACAAGTAATACTGTTAAAAACATAGAGAAGCAACATATGAGAGTTCATCCTGCTTAGTAAATATATTCAAATATGAAACAGGTGGTGAGAACATACTTGACGGCAGTTTCTAGTAATAGTTATTACAGAAAATCAGGAATTGCAAATGATTTGATTCAGGACTGAATAAGAAATGAGATAAGGGAATTGCAAAAAAGAATCTTTAAAAGAGCAGTTGGAGCTATTAAATAAAACGAAGCCTATTTTCTACTCCTTTTCCAAGAAGAATAGAAGAAAGAGAAGAATGGAAACGGGGCCTCTTGAAAGCTTTTTTTTTTTCAACTTGAAAAATCACCACAATTCTAAAAGCAGACTATGAAGAATTCTTTGGCGTGCATAACCATTGTTTAACCAGAGGAATTTGATTAAAAGGATAAGTTCTGAAGTTGGACTATTTGACATTTCTGCAATCTTGGTCTCGGACTTCTAGCAAGTTGTGGTAGAAATGCTTGACAAAATTCAGGCCAACATTAAAAGGGCCACACCTTGCATAATAAATATATCTGAGAGAAGAATTAAATCAAGCCGCAGTGCTTGGACACGAAAAAAAGATCGACCATAGACAGGCACGGCTTTTGTAAGAATGGAATCATGCCTTTCCTAATCCTCTGTACGAAACAGACTGAAGGATCCACGGAATAGTGCTCATCTTTGTTTTGGTTTTTTTTTTTCTTCTTTTTAACAAGGGTCTGTTATTGGGCCTCTATTGTTCTAATAATGATTGGGGGCACTGATAAGATACCAAAAAAGTGAATCCTTTCCCGATCGTACAAAGAAGGGATGAAAAAAATTTAGTAGATGAGGAGACAAGCTAAAAGCAAACCTAGTTGTTTATAATTGGGCAAATAAATTTAACATGAGGATCAGTGTTGACGACTCAAAACTGTGAATAAAGCCCAATTAGAAGTCCGGGACAGGAATGTAGAAATTTCAAATAGCACAACTTTAGAACTTGCCACTTTAATCAAATTTCTCTGGGATGCTGCTTGCCTTAGATAACAAAGAAAGTCTTTGAGATGTCGATCAGAGAGCTGGAGCGGGAAGGCGAGACCTTGTGTATCTTATTCTCAAGAAGAGCTGTTTACACCCAAAGAATATTTCAATATAAATATTCGAAACTCGGTTTTATCGTCAATATGCAGCTCAAGGCGGAGGGAGGAGGAGGATTCCTTAGTATAGGATGGGGAACAGAAGCTGAGGTACATTGATGATAAGTCTTTCATAGTAATGACTGGTACCACATCGAACAGGGAGAAGGAGAACACGGCTGGGCTCTTGGCCAATAGCAATTCCGAGCAAGGGGGGGGCCGGGACGCCGGGCTGTCGCGGGAAAGGGGGCTGCCCGCCTTGCATTGGGGGAAAATTCCAGACTAAACACCCGGGTTTTGGGCAGGGACAGGCCTGAATGACACGGCCAAACACCAACCCAGGGTTTTTTTCAGTAAAAACTGTGCAGCTGTGGGAAAAGCCGTCTGCATCCCATGCACCCGAGAGGGAAGTGTGAACCTCCCCTCAAGCGGGCGCACATTGACATATTAAAAGAGAAATAAAAAAAATTATTAATACCTTTTAATATCATTATCATAATCAATCTCCTAAATACCATCTTATTCTTTTCATTGATTTTTTTATCGTTTTTATCCTCACATTTATTTTTTTTCATCGTCATCACAAACTATAGGATTCAAAACAGCTGAGATTTCACTTTAAACACCTTTTAAAAGGGACACACATTTGCGCATCATCAGTTTCTTTGAAAAGTTTTTAAATTTCTATACAATTTTTTTTATTATAAATCTAATATAGAATTAAATGACATACTGTTTCATAATTTAATGCAAAAAAAAGATATCATTAGCTTATAACGGAAACCTTTTTAAAAAATGGAAAAAAAACGCAAGAATTACTATAAATTTGTAAATAAAATTTCATGACAATTAACCCTCGGGAATATACTGTAGCTCAAAATTCGAAACCCAATTTTTCCATACTATGAAAAAACAGGTATTTTTAGTTTTGGCCCAGTATTTGAAACCACATGGGCAGATTTTGTAGATTCCCCCCACAAATTTATGCTTTACAACAATTTATCTAGGAAAAATAGATTTTTTCATTTATTAAAATCAGTTATGCATTTCAGTCCCCATTATTTTCATGATCACAGGGAAAACTGTCGACACAAGAAGCATAAAGAGAAAAAAAAAATATAATTAAAAATTTCCCTACTACACACACACACACACACACGCCTGTTTTGGGTGTACCCCTCGTCTACGTTCACGTGCTTCCTGTCGCTCTCTTTAGTATCTAGCTGCTAGCTAGCCCCCCCTTTTCTTCTCTTTTTTTTTTTTTTTTTTTTTTCCCCCCCCCCCCCCCCCCCCCCTCCCCCCCCCCCCCCCCCCCCCCCCCCCCCCCCCCCCCCTTTTTTTTTTTTTTTTTTTTTTTTTTTTTTTTTTTTTTCCCCCTCCCCTCTCTCCCCCCCCCCCTTTTTTTTTTTTTTTTTTCCTCCCCCCCCCCCCCCCCCCCTCCTCTCTCCCCCTCCCCTTTTTCTCTCTCCCCCCCCTCCTCTCCCCCCCCCTTTTTTTTTTCTAGGAGAGAGAGAGAGAGAGGAAAGAGGAGAGAGATGAGAGGGAAAAGGGAGAGAGGAGAGGGGAAAGGAGAGAGAGAGGAGGAGAAGAAGAGGGGAAGAGAGAGAGAGGAAGAGAGAGGGGGAGAGAAGAGAGAGAAAGAGAGAGAGAGAGAAGAGAGAGAGAGAGAGAGAGAAGGGAAAGAAGGAAAGAGAGAAGAGAGAGGGGTTAAGAGAGGGGAGAGGGAGAGAAGAAGAGGAAAGAGAGAGGGGGGAGGGGAGAGAGGAAGAGAAGAGAGGGGGGAAGGAGAGAAGAAGGAGAAAAGAGAGAGAAGAGAAGAAGAGAGAGAGGAAGAGGAAGAGAAGAGGGGGGAGAGAGGAAAGGGGACTAGCTAGCCAGCAATCTAAAAGAGGACAGGAAGACACGTGAATCAAAGACAAGGGGTTTACACCCCCAACAACACGTGGTTTTGGTGTGGTGTATGTTTTAAATTTTTATATTATATTTTTTTTTTTTTAAAACCCCCCCCTTCTTGTTCGACGTTTTCCTGTGATCTGACAATAATCCGACTGAAATGCAAAAAACGACTTAAAAAATATAAAAAATCTTTTTTTTTTTCCTAGATAAATTTTTTAAATCGCAGAAATTGCCCGGGAACTACAATCTGCTGCTGGCTTCTATCCTCGGGCAAAACATAAAAAACCCTGTGTTTTCATAGTCATGGAAAATTGGTTTCGAATTTTTAGCTACAGTATATTGCCGATGGTTTAATTGTCACCCAAATTTTATTTACTATTTATATGTTTTTCTTGCGTTTTTTTTTTCCATTTTTTAACAAGTTTTTTCCGTTTAAGCAAAATGATATCTTTTTTTTGTTTTCCATTAAAGAAAAAAGCAAAAAACAAAAAAAAAAAAAAAAAAATTTAAGAAAAAAAATTTAAAAAAAAACTGATAGATGCGAAAATGTGTGTCCTTTTTAAAAAGGGGATTTTAATGTGAAATCTCCCCTGTTTTGAATTCCTTACTATTTTGTGATACGATGAAAAAAAATACTGATGGGATAATAACGATAAAAAAAATCATGACAAGGGAAATAATATGTTTGAGGAATTTGATTATATAATGAAAATTAAAATGGTATTAATTATTTTTTATTTTATTTCTCTTTATAATTTTTTAAATGTGCCGCCCGTTGAGGAGAGGTTCACACTCCTCTCGCGGCTGCAGGGCATGCCAGGGCTTGTCCCACACTCACTTTTTTTGACTGAAAAAATCCCTGCTTGGTGTTTGGCCGTGCCCTTCGGGGCCCTGCCCCTGCCAAACTGGGCTGTTCAGTCTGCAATTTCTCCCCCCAATGCAAGGGGGGGCAGCCCTTCCCTCGCAGCTGGCGTCCGGCCCGCCCCTTGCTGGGAATTTTTCACTGGCCAAGACCCCCCAGCCGTGTTTCCCTTCTCCCTGCTTGTGTGGTACCATCATTACTATAAGACTTATCTTAAATTTTTCCCCCCTCACTTCTGTTCCCCATCCTATACTAAGGAACCTCCTCCCCCCCTCCCCCCCTTAGTGCATATTGACGATGAACCGAGTTCGAATTTTATTTTTCGCATATTCATTGTTGTAAACAGCTCTTCTTGAGAAAAGATCCCAAAAGGGGTCTCGCCCTTCGCTCCCAGCTCTCGATCGCATCCAAAAAAACATTCTTCTGTTATCTAAGGCAACAGCATCCCAGAAAAACTTGATTAAAGGGGAATTTCTGAATTTGTGCTATTTAAAATTTTCTACATTCCTGTCCCGGACTTCAAAGGGGGCTTTTTTTCCGTTTTGAGTTCGTCAACAGATCCTCATTTTAAATTAAAATTTTCCCAATTATAAACAACTAGGTTTGCTTTTAGTTTGTCTCCT